>NC_000069.6:5416711-5716711 GCF_000001635.26 Mus musculus
TCTGCTCTTTCCCACCAGTTCAACTTAAATTTAGAAAGACCCCACAGAAACAAATCTTTTAGGATAAGGTACAGAAAGAACCAAACAGGAAACTTGGCTCCTTGTCCATTTCCTTTAGTGTAATGTGGTCTTTGGAATTCTTTGGCATGTTTTGTATTAAGTTACTAGAAGTGAACCAAAGCTATTTTGCTATGTTAGGTGACTCAAAACCAGGCTCTTTGGCAGCAGTGAAAGGTGAAGCTAGTTGAGAGCTTCTGTGCTGAGCTCAAATAGTCCAAATGCAAAACATTAAAAACAGTGCCTTAGCACTCCTGAGATCATGTTCAAGTAGCACACCAAGTTCAGGTCCCTGTTCAAATGACTTTAGGATCTTGCTTCTGCCCCACGTGATCACTTGTCCACACTAAAAGGCTGAAACACGACACCTGACATTTTTTTTAAAACACCAGAAGCCCAGAGAGTTGTGTTCAAGATATGTTTTTATTGCTGTATGAAAATATTCTTGAGCAGTAACACTTATTGTAGGACCAGAGGACCTTGTTCATTTGCTGTGAAAGAGAAAAGAGAGCCCCATGGCTGGCAATGGTGGGTTCAGAGAAACATGAGCCCAAATCAAGTGTTCCTAACAGATCCAAAGTCGAAAAGTACTTGCTAGGTTCAGTCTACCTGTCTCAAAAAATAAAAAAAATTGCAAAATTTCACTTAATTTTTGTTTTCTCTTTTCAAGAATGAGCCAGCAATCTGGCTGTTGCCTGGAAGTGAGGCAAAGTTTCAACTTAGCAACCTACTGTGCCGGCTGGTCTCACAAGCCTGGAACTCATTGTGATTTATTTCATTACCTATGTGTGTTTACTTAACCAGGAAACAACATATGCATTGCCCTAAGGGGGTTAAATGTTATATAGTAGGTATTTGAGAGAGAGAGAGAGAGAGAGAGAGAGAGAGAGAGCGCCTTGGAGCTGTAGACAAGCTTCCAAGTCCCCAGGCCACACCCAGAACTGCTTTATGGGTGCAGTTTTTTGTAGGTATTCTGAAAATTGGGTGTTATGTGTCCTTCCCTATTCACAGCAGGAAATGGAAGCTGGATGCTCTTCAGAGGACACAGAATGATAGGATTGTGTTGCTTATCTAAAACCAACACACTAACTCCTAAGCTGTCTTCTCCATTTTAAAGACTTTTCTTGTTTTGTGGTGATGCTGGTTTTTAATACATAAAAGACCTGAACAGGGTTTTGAATTCTAATCCAAGAAAATGCCAAGCGTGTCAAACTGTCTGTTCTTCTAGTCCTGAGTGTAGTGGGATCAAGCTTGTCTTGCTTCCCCCTCCAGCTACACTCAGCTTTTGGATATCTTCCTACTCAGTGATGTCTCTGCACTCCGGGAATCTGACGACTCACATCCAGGACCTTCTTGTGTTCTCCCTTCTCCACTTGTTCTTGCTTTCAGTACATCATACACATATCATTATGCAAACTCACGTACATAGAAATGCAACTACTTTAATGTAGTCAATTTAAGTTCTCTTTGAATTCCTCTTTTGTTTGAAATAAGGAAAGTTAGTGGAAGTCAAGACTACATAATTCCCAGGACTCCAGAAAGAAAAAAAAAAAACATAAACATTTCAAGACAGTTATAAAAGAACATAGAACTTCTTGTGGACTCCCCCCAAAAGCCACAAAGAAGTCCTGGCCACACCCATGAAAATAACCCAACAGTCAATCTTACACTTTTTCTTCCATTCCCATGGTCATGTCTAAAATAAAAACTGGCTTCCATATTACATGCCATAGGGAGAAGACTGATTATTGTCTATATACCGTTTTCATTGTGCCTTAGTCTGTTTTCTCTTGTGATTAAATAATACCAAGGAGCAACTTTGGAAGGAAAGGACTAGTTTCAGTTTGCCTGCTACAGGGAAGCAAAGGCAGGAACCTAAAGATATGAACTGAAGCAAGAGCATGGTGAATGAACTGAAGCAATTCCACATGGTGGAAGGCTGCTTACTGGCTGGTTATCCATGACTTCTTTATCCTGCTTCTTTATATAATCTAAGATGACCTGCCGAGCAGTGACACCACTCATATGGGTTGGGTCATCCCTCATCAATCATCAGTCAAGAAAGTACTTTGCCAATCTAATCTGATTGAGACAATTTCTCAATTGAGTTTCTCATTGAGTGACTCTAGTTTGTGTCACAATGACAAAAAAAAAAAAAAAAAAATTAACAAGCCCTGTGGTATCTGTTAAAAAAAGCTAGTTTCTCTAACCTTTCATCACTGACCCAAACAAGTTATCTTTCTGGGCTGTTAGGCTATTGTACCTTGTTATAATGATGCTCCTGGGGACAAGGAAAGAATTTAAAACTACATCAGGCTTGCCCTCAATCTCTCACCTCTACCTAGGAGTATGCTTCCCTTAGACATGGGTTTCAAAAGAAATATAGGGCTCTGTGAAAATCTATAGCCTATATGTACACAGTTTCCTTTTGGCTGCTCCCCACTCCCTTTGCTGTGCATCTTTGACTCGTCTAGAAGATTAACATGAGGTCAAGATTTTCGGTGTCCAGACAATTATGCCATAAAAACCATTAAGCTAGCCTATTCTTAGTTTTCTCTGAAAGAAGGACTATCCAGCAATAGCATTAGGTAAAAAAGTTTAATGTGGGCCATGAAATTGGCAATGAACATTTAGGGAAAAAAGAATCAGTAGATAAATACATTCTCCAGCTACATATTATATTTCTATGATTCTGAAGAATATATATATATATACATATATATATATATATATATATATATGTATATATATATATATATATATTTCCAGGGGTCACAAAATTTCAATAGCCTTTGTCATCATTAGAAACAATAATATTAGCTTAATAAACATATAAAGTTTGTAAAATTAAAGTGTGCATACAGTGACTACATTGCACCATTGTGTTATTCCTTTATAAGGTGTCATTGACTCATATTAATTTAATAATTCCAAGAAGCTCACCTTCCTACTGTTTCCAGCATATGAGCAGAGAGGGAATTAAAGAGGTATAAAGAGATGAGACATACAGTCACACAAAGAAGGAGTCACAAATCCAAATTGAGGATGGGAATCAAGTGGTTGTAGAGCCTGCCTCTGATCCAGTACTGTCTCCCACTTCCCCATGCAGGGCTCAGATTTTATCTTGATGTAATTCTTATCCTCAGGCTATAGATAATATGGAATGAATCTCAGAACAAATATTCGCAAGGCAAAACTTACAATGTTATGTCAATTGCTAATCACTACCTGTTCCTCTCAAAGCTTTAAATAATGTACTTATTTTCTAATATATTTCACATATATAATTTATACATATTAACTATCTCATATTGGTTATCATTATAAGTCTAAAACTATTTAGGATAGCAACAGAGAAAACTATAACACTTGAGGTTATATATTACCTATACATTACATAGTCATATATATTAATCCATTTTCACAAAACTATATAAAATGCATCAAAGGGCTTTTCATGACATGACATTAAGTACATGCATGCCCATAGAGCTCTTGTTTGCAGGCTTCTCAGTAGTCTGTATTCATCGATGGTTATAACTTTGTTTCTTAACCCAAAGAGAGTAATTGGGTCATATAATTCCCAAATTAATATTTCTTGTGAACATTCTGCCTGTTTAGTCTTTTAAATAGTATTTTACACAAAATTCATAGCTAGGAAATTAATCAAGCTAAGACTGTCCATTCAATTATTTTAACATCTAATTAAAATAGGAGAGCCATGCTGGGAGACTCTGGAAATGGAGTTGTGCTGGCCTGATATTCCTATGAAAATGACCCCAGGTAACAAGATCCCTGAGGAGAAAAGCTCCCACAGCCTCATAAGCAGCCCTGGTAAAGCAGCCTAATGGAGAGCGTGCATAGACACCCAGGGATCTGAGGCCACAGGTCCCTTAATCTTTGATTTGCACTTATCTGCAGGCACACTATAGGCATCTCTTCATGAGGTAAACATGAAAATGCATTGCTCTCAACCACAGCAGCAATGCTGCTTGCTGTGTGGAGATGTATAATGAGAATGGAGAAGGTTAAAGATTTCTCCTTTCAAGGTCTCAATAACACCTTATGACTACTGTTGTTGGTAAGAAATGTTCTCCTCAGAAGTTGCTACAGTAGGTAGATCAAAGTTTCTGTTTAAATGGATAATTCAGAACTGAGAAGATGATTTAGTTGGTAAAGTATGTGTTTCATAGCACAAGGACCCCCAAGTTTGATCCTCCCAAATCCTATGTAGCAAAGCATGGAACTATATTTGAGATCCCAGTGGTGGGCAAGTAAAGATCTCCATATTCTGGGGCTACGGAGCCTACTGGGCAAGTCCCAAGTCATAAGAGACCCTACAGATATATGCAAAAAAATGCAGTGCCTGAAGAATGATACCCTCTGTCCTTCACATGCATTGGCACACATGTATATACATATACATGAAGATACACTTTCCAATATGCACACGTATTCGTATAAGTACAAAATGGACCTGTTAAGTATATTATAATGGAGCACTTTACACTTCATTGATTTAAAAATATATTCATTTTGGTCAAAGCAAGAATTCAGAAACTTCTTTAGAGGGGCTTTTTTTTTATTCTACTTATTTGATCTTAAAGTCACAGAAAAATATAAGTATGGGAACTAACATCTATTTTCTCATGGTGACTGATTCTCATATCCTGTTCTTGGCACCATTACTATCTCTCACACTTTAGGAGTCAACTTGGATTTGTAAATGAATTGACCCCTCTAGGCTAAGAGATCTGAACAAGTAAAAAAGGAAGCAGAGTTTGGTTCTAATGCCTTCCTTTTGGTCCTCCAGTATCCTTCTTATTTTCTTACGCAGAGAAAACACTCTTCTCTGCCTAATGGGACAGAGTAGGAATCACATCCTGTTCCTGCAATCATATGTTTAACATTACTTCGCTGAAGCTGAATTGTGCATTAACACTCAAAAGCTTGCTCAAGTTACAGCACATTGAGATAGATATGCCATCACCATCCCTCGAGGGATGTTCCCTTTCGTTTTTTCTGATCCACAATCCTTCCCTCATTTCTCATTTCTGTTTATGACTGTGTTTTGACTCATCTTTCTTTTGCGCTAAAGTCAGCAACATCCTTTTAAAATCAGACTTATGTATTGACTCCAAGGCTTACTTACTCCATGGCAGTCTACTCTGTGGCTAACTATTCCATGGTTATCTTCTTGGGAATTGTGCCTGCTGCAGCATCACAGACTTTTCATAGGTCATACAAAACAGGAGGAACCTTCTCATGCATCCTGTGAACGCAATCTTTCTATGTGAGTGCTTCTAGCCCAAGGTTCATTGGGCAGAAGTTTCCCAAATCTTGACAGGAGAATTGTCATCTATGACAATTGTTGCAAAATTTTCCCTGTCTAACAACTTTAGGGTAGCGGGAGGCTTGTGATTAGACAGGAGAAGGGAGGTGGAGCGAGGAGTTGAGACAGAGAAAGAGAGAGGTCTCAGGAGGAGAGAGAGAACAAGAACGGAAGCTGACATGGTGTTATCAAAAGGTTAGAATAATTGGGTTAAAGCTTTATCTTTGTCTAGAATAAGGCTCTAGAATTATTGTATTGGCATCTTGTAAACTGTGTTATTATTGATACATAAATGTGATTGGTTAGTTATACATTAAGTGTTTTGATTCTACCAGGTAATTAGGTGTTGAGATGGCTAACCAGGGGAGTGTGGGACTTTGTGTGAAAGTGAGAGAAACTGGGGGTCGGGGTGCGTCCGACAGATGGTCCAGTGGGAGCCATGTGGCCTCGCAGGGCTGGCGAGTTGGCAGGCCAAGAGACCTAGTGAGTGAGATCACCTGGAGAAGAGGTTAGCTCTAGAGATTTGTTGCAGTGGCGGTAGGAGCATGGGATCGTGGCCTGGCCCCGTTGAGAGACGGCAGGTTCATTTTATTAATATTTTCCACAACAATCAATGTCTCCAAGGATCAAAATCTGCTTTGCTTTCAGCTACTAACCAGAAGGCAAAGGCAGGATGGCCAGACTGTGGTGACTACAGCTCTTCTACTCAGTCTGAGAAAACTTAGAAAGATTGCATGTTACCAGGTGCAATCGAATGCCAACCGTGTGGATCGCCAATATGTTTTAATCTGTCTTTCACATATACAAAGTGTATTCTCCCGCTGATGAAACAGTGGGAGCCATTTAGGTTTGTTTTTGTTTTGTTTTGTTTTGGTTTTTTTTTTTTTTTTGTATTCAGTTGGAAGACATCTGAGGTATATGTCAGATGTGTATCCTAGTACTCCAGTGTCACAAAGTGGGAAGTCCTTTCAAACATATTCCCTGGTACTAAAGCACACTTCTGATCATGAGTTCTTTACTGATTTACTTACTTACTTTCTTTCTTTTTGAGAAAGGCTATTATACTATACTTGAACTATCCTTGAATTTGTAGTCTTTCTCCCTCAGACTTTTGAGTGTTGGAATTAGAAGTGTACAACACAAAACCTGGATTTCTTTGCATATTTATAGTTATTCTCTATTCTAATTTTGTAATTTTTTTTTACACTAAACATCCATTAGTCAAATGTTGCATGGGCTCCAACTTCTGGATGGACCTAAGCTGTGCCGTCGGGTTCAGAGTGTCTGTTGTGATTTCTGCCCTAGTCTGACTCACACACATGAACCGGAGACTGTTTCCATTTGGAGTATGTTTTATAGCTCAAAGCACATTGTATGGTGGCAAAAACTGAAGCCCAGGATCTCGAGTTCTAAATTGTCCAAAGGCTAAAAACTATATGGGGCAAGGCATGAGAAAGCACTTGGATTGGTCTCCAGCACTGTTTAAACCTGGAGTGGCAGTTATAGCCGAGATCTCTGCATTGTGGGAGATAAAAGCAGCAGGACCAGACGTTCAAGGTCATCTTTATGTACATAGTAAGTTCAAGGCCACCCGGGGTTACTGGAGACTGTCTCAAAAAGAAAAAAATACAAAAAAGAAAAAATGATTAAAACTAACATAGTTCTTTGCTACATTATGAGTGAAGTGCATGGGTATCAAAATAAGTGAAGGAAGCAAAACTCGGTGTGTTTCTCTCTCTCTTTTTCTCTCTCTCTCTCTCTCTGTGTATGTGCATTGTGATACTATTTACATGAAATGTCCAGAATATATAAATCCACATATGCGGAGAGTAGAATTGAAGAGAAAGATGAAGAGTGACTACTAGTATAGATGAGGTTCCATTTTAGGGAAAAAAATGTGCTGGAATTAGATAATGCTGATTTTAGCACATTTTGTGAAACCAAACTCAATGAACTATTCCCTCTGAAAAAGTCAATTCCATGGCATCAGAATTATATCTCAATAAAACTTAAATGCAGAGAGAAATGGATATAAAAATACATTTATTTTTGTCTGCTAAATCTGCAGTATTGAGGTAACATATTTGATGTTTTAAGCATCATAATGACTTAATTTACATCTAATGAGGTTAGATGTTTGGTTATCATCCTATCTCTGATGTGTAATTTATATACTTTAGTAATAATACTGCCATGCTTGAAGGTTTGGGCTGAAAATTATGAAGTTGTAGAAGGAATGAGTCTAGATGTCCAAGTCTGGCTTTCAGAGCTCATTAGGTAAGTGTTTGTAATTGGAGGGTGGAAAAGTCATGGGCAGATGACCCTCCAGGTTGTCACTGAGATGAAGCTCACATGGGGTTCCTGAAGCACTGACTCTTGGTATTAGCATGAGGTTTGTGTGCTACCCACAGTGGAAGAGATGTAAGGTTTACTCTTTTACCCTCTGTTTGGGTTGCAAGGTCATTAAAGGGCTCTATACTCTACCCATTCCGCCAACTGTGTTACATCACCAGCTTTCCAGCATTTTTTGTTTTCACAATCATTCAAACACACACACACACACACACACACACACACACACACCTCATATTAGCTATATCTAGAAAGCCATCTAGCCTTTACTTGTAAAGGAAAATAAATATGAGGATAGAAACATAAAAATCTCATGTTTTCATGAAAAAAAGTAAAAATACCTCTAATCCCACCTTTTAAAGTCTCTGTCAGAGAACACTGCTACTCATAGTCAACACTTATGTAACACTTTAGAATTTCATCACATTTGTATGGTGAATGCCAAAGGTAACACCTACTGCAGGAATTAGAGTCTGCTTTAATTCCAGGAGTCTAGAGGAATTGTAAAAATAGCACTACCATTTTTTTTAGGTTGTTAGTATCACACATCCTAAATAATGATAACACATGTGTTTCTGTAAAAGTGTTCCTGTAAATGGAGATCGGTGAAATTGATGTAGCAGCCTGTTTCTTGTTTTCTTTTTTTACAGAGAAAACATTGAATCTGGTTTAATGATGAACATTCGCCCAAAGATCAGCATGATTTAATTGATTTCATTTTGATTGATCTATGAAGATGGGGATGACATATGACACAGAAGGTCATGGCCAAAATCATAGTTATATTTGATGAATTTTACAAGCCTGTGCAACTAAGTTGCCAAAAGCTATTCCCCAGCAGTAACAAAACTCTGGTATGTGCTTAGAAAGAATGTTGACAACACTCCTGCGAGATATGAGGTAGACATATTATTACAGCTGGGGACAGAGAGGATGGTAAGTTAAGAGACTTGTCTAAGTAGACACAATAAATTGGATGTCGTCTTTGGGAGTAGCCTTGACTTCCTCTTAGACTTCTCTCTGTGATTCTATGTGGCCTTTCTGAGCTGCTGGAAGTTCCCTCATTAACCTTGTAGTTAATCTTCATGTTTTAGGAGACCTTTTCTAGATATAGAAATACAACCTTTTTAATACAATTTCTCAGGCCATGTAAATGAAAGAAAATCCACTTCTAATAAAGAGCAGAGAAAATCAACTATATCCACATGATATTGGAAACCCAATACCTAATAACTTCCATCTGCCCATAGTAACTGATTATCACATAGGTTATCACATAGCCTTGCACATTACCCTTATTATGTGGGACTGATGCATCAATACATTAGAACTACTAGCTAGATTTTGTGATAATGAGAGCAGTATGTGGAATATAATAGGAGCTTCAAAGATATTTTCAGTGAAGCACAGGTCAGGAATGAAACTTCATCCTAATAATAAAAGTGCTGTTTCTAAAACTCCACTTGCTTTTTTCTATGCAGTGAGCTGGTGATCCAGAAATTAGTTTCAGACAGAAGGAAAATGCTACTTCATATGATGCTTCACAAAGTATCTTATGGTGCCCAGGTACTACCAACAGTCTTGGGTTAGTCTGCGGGAAAGTGTATAAGTGTAACTCAGGAATGAATGATGCTGTAGCATGGTTGTAGGACTTGTTTTAGAGAAAATATCCGTTGTTGTCTGTGACCTACAACTGGTAATGTGAAGTCACAGTCATATTATCAAAGATAATCTCCTTGATTTAAAGTCAACCAGTATAAAGAATGATTACACTTTGAAATACTGTTTCATTGACACTTGTATTACTATTTGAATTAGTAAACTGGCATGATATCTAAGCCAATTTAGTCCATATTAGTAAGTGTTACAGTTCACCCTTTGTTAACCTAACCTATTACATCTTTTTAAGTCCACTTAATCTCCAAAAAAGGCAGACCTGAGGTAGATTTCTACCCACTGTGAAACAACTCCTCTGTTAGTAAGAATGATCATATCAGCTCCTTTTCCAAAACAGACTCAAAGTACTTAGTTGACATGTATTTTTTTTCTTTTTTATTTCAATCCTGTAAATTAAGTATTCTTGATTAATGGGACAAGAAGAAAACAAAGCTACTTAATTCACACACACACACATATGCATAGATATGTGTGTGTATACATACAAAAATAGTAAATAAGGAAGAAATAATTATCTCACTCATTGATTTTGCAATTAAAAATGTGATTATGCTTTCATTTTTGGCTGCTGTTTTCTGACAGCCATGCCACAGTCTTCTGAGTTTAGCACTTATCAGAGCTGGCCATGGTTGTTGGCTGTGTCAACATTTCATTTCTGTAAAGTTTTACCCACTTCTACTTGACGAGAACTGTTATAATTTCCTATGTATTAGGTCACATGATACAATAACATAAGACATACCCCAAGACCTTCTATATTTTGACTTTGTGTTCCTTATACCCAAGTGTAGAAATAATCCAGTCATACTTGGTAATTAGAGTTAATCAATCACTCTAGCCAATAAAATAATTTCATTTTCTGAGTATCAATCACGATGTACAAGAAGCCCAAAGTGGCTTGTGTTATAATAGGGTGTTCAGGGGACAATGAATCAGGTTATCAGGACAGCTATATCAAACTGATAGGATGTTTAACAAGATCAGTGAATTCCATTATTGAGTCCATGTATCTCTTTTTCCTCTACTGTGAAGTTCTTTGATTAGGAGAAAAAGTAAAACTATTCTTTACCCCATTATGAGTCATTGAACATGTAGGTTCCAGAGGCAACAAACCAACAAAGTTCACTTTTCTTAGTTTCCCTCTATAATTCGTCTTCATCAGAGTGTTGAAGACCTCATACCCTTTTGTTTCAGGATGGAGAAATCAACTAATGACCAGGGAACTCTTTCTCTGGTACCCAGACTTCATAGTTATGGAAGGTGTTATGCAGGTGCCTGGGGAAGAAAAGATACCATTAATCTTACCAGACACTGGATCCACCATGCCATAATATCAATCTGATAGGCAAAATTTGTCCACTGGTGTACTAGTGCCACCAATGCTAAAGAAAAGGCCAACTGCTTTCTGACTGTACTTAAGGCCTGGGGTGGTTTTGAATCTGGTTTTCAAAGCCAAAGTGTCAAGGAGACTAAGGTCAATGGCATGAACCCTATTGTCTTGTAAATGGAGGTTTTGGACGGCTGTTCTGGTGGTTTGCATAAAAATCAACCCATGGACTCTTATATTTAAATGCTTAGTTATCAAGGAGTGGCAATAACTGACAGGAATTAGGAGATGTGTCACTAGAGGGTGGTCTTTGAGATTTCAAATCCCCAAGCCAAGCACTAGATCTCTCTCTAACTGCTTCCTTTTAATCTTGATATAGAACTCTCAGCTACTTCTCCAGCACTATATCTATCTGCCTGTATGCTTCCATGCTCCCTACTATGATGATAATGGACTAAACCTCTAAAATTGTTAGCAAGCACTAACTAAATGCTTCCTGTTATAAAAATCGCAGTGGCCATGGTGTCTTTTCACAGATACAGAACAATGACTAAGACAGAAGTGTTTCAAATGATGAAGGTAATATTGTGTTCCTGTTGTTCAATATGAGTAGTCAAAAACCCTGCACTTCTGATTTCGTGCTAGGTATTCTTTCCTACTAAATCGTCCTGACTTTCAACTTTTTTCATCAGTACACTTTTTCTACAGTCCTAAATTATATTTCAAAGCTGACATTACAACTCCTAAGTTCAAGATTCATGTGGCTATTCAATATCTGAAGTGTTTAAATTGGATTTTCTTTCAAGATACATATTTTCTCACTTAATAACATGTACAGATTCAATCTCCTTCATTTTAGTCAGTACCTAAACCTTGACTTACTGTGAAACCTTTTCTTTATAAATTCCAATCCCAATCTATGACTACTATTCTATTTTTTGATTAATCCATGGGGTAAAGAAATAAGCTCTAGCCGGGTGTGGTGGCGCACGCTTTTAATCCCTGCTCTTGGGAGGCAGAGACAGGCAAATTTCTGAGTTCGAGGTCAGCCTGGTCTACAGAGTGAGTTCCAGGATAGCCAGGGCTCCAGGGCTACACAGAGAAATCCTGTCTCGAAAAAAAAAAACAAAAACAAAAAAACAAAAACAAAAAACAAACAAACAAACAAAAAACAACAACAAAAAACCTCAAGAAATAAGCTCTAAACTTTACAACATTGGGCACTTCTTCAGGTAACCACAAAATTAATCATACCAAGCAACATATAAGAAAATATTACTTTCAAAGTCATGGGTATTAGATATCACTATATAGAATGAATAAAAAAATGGCCTTATGGAATATGCCTGGACAAGACAGCATGAATGAAAGAAATACTCATTTATGATATGGAATTTGTAGTGTCAACATTTCATAGTCTAAGCCAGAACCTTTATGCACAGAAACACTGTCACATTGTAAGTTTTCTTACTTAATGTCTCATTGCTTGCAGGATGAAGTCTAAATGTCTTGGGACACACAGCAGTTTTTCAACCATGGTGCAGATTAATATCTGCCTCATCATTTCATTCCCTACTTTTAGTGCAGTATTCCTGTACTTTAGGAGCCATTAGCATTCATATCATTCACCTTTTGATATTATTGTGTCTTCAAGTCAGGTCTCCTACTATATTTGTACAACCTGGAACTCTTCTAAGCAAGCTTGAAAGCTAATCTCAGAAATCTTCCATGCCCCTCAATTCATACTCTTAATTAACCAACAAATATCCCTTTCCCATGTATTCCTCTTAACAAATGCAAACCATGCCTATACACAATTTTTCTTACAAGTGAACCTTTGTTGGTACATCTACAGTAGTATGTACATCATTTGCAATTCATTAATTCAATAAAGTATGCATTCATCTACTCACACATTGTTTGTAAAGTATGTATTGATTATTTTCTCCAGAGTGATGGTAAGTTAGAGATCTAAATGCTAGAACTGAGAAGAGATATAGGGTGCCTAATAATCTCAGGTGAGTAATCTAGGCTCACCAGACTTTACTAAGAATATGATGTGTGTGGTGCTTTGAGTATGCTTGACTCAGGGAGTGGCACTAATTGGGGGTGTGGTTTTGTTTGAGTAGGTGTGGCCTTGTTGGAGGAAGTGTGCTACTGTGGGTGTGGGTTTTAAGACCCTCTTCCTAGCTGCCTGGAAGCCAGTCTCCTAGCTGCCTTCAGAACAAGAGGTGGAACTCTCAGCCCTTCCAGCCCCGTGTCTGCCTGTACGTGGTCATGCTCCCACCTTGACGATACTGGACGGAACCTCTGATTGTAAGCCAACCCCAATTAAATGTTGTCCTTTATAAAAGTTGCCTTGGTCATGGAGTCTGTTCCAAGCAGTAGAACCCTAAATAAGACACTGTGTTACTTATTATCTGTTGTCCTTGGAGGATGAGATACTTATTAATAGTTTTGAATGTACAAGACCTAGTAGCTCTGATCTTTTTGTAAACATAATATATCTATAACATTTCTGCTGCTCCAACTTTTACATTTTATGTCAACTTTCTTGAACATCATTGAAGTCGATGCTCATTGTTCCCAGAAAAGGCAAATACCTTCCCAAGGTCATATGATGGTGGAACAGCAGATGAGAACTTGAACTCAGGTATATTCAATGCTTCACAAAAAGGGATTGATGGAATGAATGAAATGAGTTCATTCAAGGTCAGATCACTCTACAACTAGTACTCCTGGCAGTGCAGATAATTGTTGGCCTCAGAAAGAAGAAAGCAAAAGAGCCTCAGTCACCATTTTTTATTACTAAGTAAGTTACAGTTGGTTTATGGGTCTGGAGAGTTTGAAATTTATACTGAATCAATCTGCTGTGCACCTCATTCAAGAAAACAGGAGCTCTCATTTTGTTAATACATTCAGGGTTTTTTTTTTTTCTTTTTGTTTTTCTTTTTTTTTCTGTAAAGACTGGATTTGCTTCCATAGACAACAAACTAACTGCATATAATAAACACATCTCTATCTTACCCTCGGTTGTGCGCTCTAGAGCTGCCAATTTCACTGCAATGACTAGAGCTCAGAGTGTCTTGCCTGTGTGGCTTTTGCTAAGAGATCTACCCTAGAACTCATCCTGTGGTCACTTTGGGAAACAGCCTTATGTTATTTCTAGAGTGAATCTTTTGGCCTCTATATTTCTACCAGTGTCACAGCCCACAGAGCCAGTTTCATTACAGATAGTATAATTTTTACATGAGATCATAGCAAGCAGACACTCTACAGTTTATAAAAGTCTTTCCAGCATTTTCCCTTTAAGCCTATGAGATATCCAGAAACATTATTTAAATAGAGGTTTTATTAAGAAGAGGCAGGCAGATGGTCAGGTATTGCATCAAAGCTAGATTTTGTAACAAACTTTTGAATTTCCTCATAATAGAGGAGCTTGTTACTATATGTAATTTCTCGTTCTATTCTCAGACATGAATATAAACATAGAACGAATATATTAAATAATACTAATAGTATTAATAATGATTTTCCTTGATTGCTTGTTAAAATGGTCACTGAAAAGTTAAGATTATTTTTCTTTTCTTTTTTTTTTATTAGATATTTTCTTCATTTACATTTCAAATGCTATTCTGAAAGTCCCTTATACTCTACCTCTGCCAAGCTCCCCTACTCACCCACTTCCACTTCTTGGCTCTGGTGTTCCCCTGTACTGGGGCATATAAAGTTTGCAAGACCACTCTTCCCAATGATGTTTGGGCCACTCTTCACAATGATGGTTAACTAGGCCATCTTCTGCTACATATGCAGCAAGAGACAGGAGCTCTGGGGATACTATTTAGTTCATATTGTTGCTCCACCTATAGGGTTGCAGACCTCTATAGCTCCTTGGGTACTTTCTCTAGCTCATCCATTCAGGGCCCTGCAATCCATCCAATAGATGACTGTGAGCATCCACTTCTGTATTTGCCAGGCACTGGCATAGCCTCACACGAGATAGCAATATCAGGGTCCTTTCAACAAAATCTTGCTGGCATATGCAATAGTGTCTGGGTCTGGTGGATGATTATGGGATGGATTCCCAGGAGGGGTAGTCGCTGGATGGTCCATCCTTTTGTCTCAGCTCCAAACTTTGTCTCTGTAACTCCTTCCACTGGTATTTTGTTCCCTATTCTAAGAAGGAATGAAATATCCACCCATTGCTTTTCCCTCTTCTTGATTTTCTTGTGTTTTGCAAATTGTATCTTGGATGTTCTATGTTTCTGGGCTAACATCCACTTATCAGTGAGTACGAATCTAATGACTTCTTTCGTGATTGGGTTACCTCACTAAGGATGATATCCTCCGGATACATCCATTTGTCCAAGAATTTCATAATTTCATTGTTTTTAATAGGTGAGTAGTACTCCATTGTGTAAATGTACCACATTTTTTGTATCCATTCTTCTGTTGAGGGACATCCGGGTTCTTTCCAGCTTCTGCCTATTATAAATAAGGCTGCTATGAACATAGTAGAGCATGTGTTCTTATTACCAGTTGGAACATCTTCTGGGTATATGCCCAGGAGGGGTATTGCTGGATCATCTGGGAGTACTATGTCCAATTTTCTGAGGAACTGCCAGACTGATTTCTGGAGTGGTTGTACAAGCTTGGAAGGAGTGTTCCTCTTTCTCCACATCCTCTCCAGCATCTGCTGTCACATGAATTTTTGATCTTAGCCATTCTGACTGGTGTGAGATGAAATCTCAGGGCTGTTTTGATTTGCATTTCCCTGATGATCAAGGACGTTGAAGATTTTTTCAAGTGCTTCTCAGCCATTCGGTATATCTCAGTTGAGAATTCTTTGTTTAGCTCTGTACCCCATTTTTAATGGGGTTATTTGAATTTCTCAAGTCCAGCTTCTTGAGCTCTTTGTATATATTGGATATTAGTCCCCTATCAGATTTAGGATTGGTGAAAATCCTTTCCCAATCTGTTGGTGTCCTTTATGTCTTATTGACAGTATCTTTTCCCTTATAGAAGCTTTGCAATTTTATGAGGTCCCATTTGTCGATTTTTGATCTTAAAACATAAGCCATTGCTGTTAAGATTATTTTTCAAAAATACTCATTGATTTTTTTAAAAGGCTGTAGAATCAAGTTATGCCAGATCATATTTTTATCTTTATTTTAACCTTTCTACATACTTTGTTGAACATTATAGACTTAAAATGCTTATTGCTCAATAATTTTCAAATGATAGGATCTAAGGAGTAACCTCTTTTACTCTTGACTTTGTATTTTTCCTGAGGAAGATATCATTAATGAAACACTTCAGACTCCCACACTTCCACATCCTACAACCAAGTAGAGGAACTTCTTTTTTCCTTTTACTTAGTTTTTGATATCATAATCTTAACATTTTACACCTTTCTTTCATTCCTCCAAACCTTCCCATATATGTCACTTTACTCAATCTCAAATTCATGACATTTTCCCCCCTTAAATTAATTGCTGCCTCATGCCTTTAAAAATACACATATATTCTTAAATATAATCTGCTTAGTCTGTGTGCCTAATGTAACTTGTGTGTATATTTTCAGGGCTGACCATTGATACTGGAGAACTTTAGTTGGTCTTCTCTGAAGAAGTCAGTTATTCTCATTTTCATCATCCTTCAGTTAACCACAGATTGTTGTTCAGATGTGGGGCTTCTTGGCTTTTTTCATGTCTATTTCACTTTTTTTAAACAATTATTTATTGGGTATTTTCTTCATTTACATTTCAAATGCTATCCTGAAAGTCCCCTATACCCTCCTCCACCATGCTCCCCAACCCACACACTCCCCGTTTCTGAACCTGGCATACTCCTGTACTCGGGCATATAATCTTTGCAAGACCAAGGACAACCAACTAGGCCATCTTCTGCTACATATGCAGCTAGACACGAACTCTGTGGGTACTGGCTAGTTCATATTGTTGTTCCTCCTATTGGGATGCAGACCCCTTCAGGTGCTTGGGTGCTTTCTCTAGCTCCTCCATTGGGGGCCCTGTCTTCCATCCAATAGATGACTGTGAGCATCCACTTCTGTATTTGCCAGGCACTGGGATAGCCTCACAAGAGACAGCTATATCAGGGACCCGTCAGTAAAATCTTGCTGGCATATGCAATAGTGTCTGCATTTGGTGGCTAATTATGGGATAGACCCCTAGGTGGGGCATCTCTGGATGGTCCTTCCTTCTATCTCAGCTCCAATCTTTGTCTGTATAACTCCTTCCATGGATATTTTGTTCTCCATTTAAGGAGGACCAAAGTATACACACTTTGGTCTTCTTTCTTGCATTTCATGTGTTTTGCAAATTGTATCTTAGGTATTCTAAGTTTCTGGGCTAATATACACTTATCAGTGAGTGCATATCATGTGAATTCTTTTGTGATTGGGTTACCTCATTAAGGATGATATCCTCCAGATCCATTCATTTGCCTAAGAATTTCAAAGATTCATTGTTTTTAATAGCTGAGTAGTGCTCCATTGTGTAAATGTACCACAATATCTGGTGCTTCTCAGCCATTCATATTCCTCAGTTAAGAATTCTGTTTACCTCTATAAACCATTTTTAATGGGGTTATTTGATTTTCTGGAGTCCAGCTTCTTGTGTTCTTTGTATATATCGGATATTAGTCCCCTATCAGATTTAGGATTTGTAAAGATCCTTTCCCAAATGGTTGGTGGCCTTTTTGGCTTATTGACAGTGTCTTTTGCCTTACAGAAACTTTATGAAGTGCCATTTGTCTATTTTTGATCTTACAGCACAAGCCATTGCTATTCTGTTCAGGAATTTCCCCCCTGTTCTCATATCTTTGAGGCTTTTCCCCACTTTCTCCTCTATAAGTTTCAGTGTCTCTGGTTTTATGTACAGTTCCTTGATCCATTTAGATTTTAGCTTTGTACAAGGAGATAATAATGGATCAATTCACATTCTTCTACATAATAACTGCACGCTGAACCAGCACCATTTGTTGAAAATGCTTTCTTTTTTCCACTGGATGGTTTTAGCTCCTTTGTCAAAGATCATGTGACCATGTGTGTGTGGGTTCATTTCTGGGTCTTCAATTCTATTCCATCGATCTACCTGTTGGTCGCTGTATCAGTACCATGCAGTTTTTATCACAGTTGCTCTGTAGTACAGCTTGACATCAGGCATGGTGATTCCACCAGAAGTTCATTTATTGTTGAGAATCATTTTTGCTTTCCTAGGTGTTTTGTTATTCCAGATGAATTTGCACAATTTCCTTTCTAACTCTGAAGTACTGAGTTGGAATTTTGATGGGGATTGCATTCAATCTGTAGATTGCTTTCAAGAATATAGCCATTTTGAATATATTAATCCTGCTAATCCATGAGCATGGGAGATCTTCCCACATTCTGAGATCTTCAATTTCTTTCTTCAGAAACTTGAAGTTCTTATCATACAGATCTTTTACTTCTTTAGTTAGAGTTACACCAAGGTATTTTATATTATTTGTGACTATTGTGAAGGGTTTTGTTTCCCTAATTTCTTTCCTCAGCCTGTTTATGTTTTTTTGTAGAGAAATCCACGGATTTGTTTGAGTTAATTTTGTATCCATCTACTTCACTGAAGCTGTTTATCAGGTTTAGGAGTTCTCTGGTGGAATTTTTAGGGTCACTTATATATAGTATCATATCATCTGCAAATAGTGATATTTTGACTTCTTCCTTTCCTATTTGTATCCCCTTGACCTCCTTTTGTTGTCTAATTGCTCTGCCTAGCACTTCAAGTACTATATTGATTAGGTAGGGAGAATGTGGGCATCCTTGTCTACTCTGTGATTTAATGAGATTGCTTCAAGTTTCACTCCATTTAGTTTGATGTTGGCTACTGGTTTACTGTGTATTGCCTTTATTACATTTAGGTTTGGTTCTTAAATTCCTGATCTTTCCATGTCTTAAATCATCAATGGGGAGAGGTTTGTGGCACAGGCGCCGGCGGGAGCCTTCTTGGCTCCGGGACTCCGCGGAGGGCAGGCTGCACGGGTGACCGTGTGGAATACAGAGTGCCAGCTGTTTCTGGGACGGGCGAGAGAGTCGCAGAGCTTCTGGGCGGCGCCATCTTCAGCTCCAGACAGCCGGCCACCTTCCTGGTGAGAGCACGGGGGTCTGCCTGGCCTGAGAGGTTTGTGGCACAGGCGCCGGCGGGAGCCTTCTTGGCTCCGGGACTCCGCGGAGGGCAGGCTGCACGGGTGACCGTGTGGAATACAGAGTGCCAGCTGTTTCTGGGACGGGCGAGAGAGTCGCAGAGCTTCTGGGCGGCGCCATCTTTAGCTCCAGACAGCCGGCCACCTTCCTGGTGAGAGCACGGGGTCTGCCTGGCCTGAGAGGTTTGTGGCACAGGCGCCGGCGGGAGCCTTCTTGGCTCCGGGACTCCGCGGAGGGCAGGCTGCACGGGTGACCGTGTGGAATACAGAGTGCCAGCTGTTTCTGGGACGGGCGAGAGAGTCGCAGAGCTTCTGGGCGGCGCCATCTTCAGCTCCAGACAGCCGGCCACCTTCCTGGTGAGAGCACGGGGGTCTGCCTGGCCTGAGAGGTTTGTGGCACAGGCGCCGGCGGGAGCCTTCTTGGCTCCGGGACTCCGCGGAGGGCAGGCTGCACGGGTGACCGTGTGGAATACAGAGTGCCAGCTGTTTCTGGGACGGGCGAGAGAGTCGCAGAGCTTCTGGGCGGCGCCATCTTTAGCTCCAGACAGCCGGCCACCTTCCTGGTGAGAGCACGGGGTCTGCCTGGCCTGAGAGGTTTGTGGCACAGGCGCCGGCGGGAGCCTTCTTGGCTCCGGGACTCCGCGGAGGGCAGGCTGCACGGGTGACCGTGTGGAATACAGAGTGCCAGCTGTTTCTGGGACGGGCGAGAGAGTCGCAGAGCTTCTGGGGCGGCACCATCCTCAGCTCCAGACAACCAGCCACCTTCCCGGCAAGAGCCACAGAGCTTCTGAGGCTGCGACATCTTCGACTCCAGACAACTGGCCACCTTCCTGGCCAAAGCAACACAGCTTCTGGGAAAGATTCTGTTTTGGGCCTTCACCTTCAGCCAGGAGGAGGTCCAAACACCAGATAACTGTACACCTTCCCTGAGAGAGGAGAGCTTGCCTACAGAGACTGCTCTGACCACTGAAACTCAGAGAAGAGAGCTTGTCTCCCACGCCTGCTGATAGAGGGTAACAAAATCAACAGAGGAACAATCTTTTAACAAAGACAACTATAACAACTAACTCCAGAGATTGCCAGATGGCGAAAGGTAAACGTAAGAATCCTACTAACAGAAGCCAGGACCACTCACCATCATCAGAACCCAGAACGCCCACTTCGCCCAATCCAGGACACCCTAACACACCTGAAAAGGTAGACCTGGATTTAAAAGCATATCTCATGATGATGGTAGAGGACATAAAGAAGGAATTCAACAACTCACTTAAAGAAATACAGGAGAACACTGCTAAAGAGTTACAAGTCCTTAAAGAAAAACAGGAAAACACTGCTAAAGAGTTACAAGTCCTTAAAGAAAAACAGGAAAACACAACCAAACAGGTAGAAGTCCTTATAGAAAAACAGGAAAACACATCCAAACAGGTGATGGAAATGAACAAAACCATACTAGACCTAAAAAGGGAAGTAGACACAATAAAGAAAACCCAAAGTGAGGCGACGCTGGAGATAGAAACCCTAGGAAAGAAATCTGGAACCATAGATGCCAGCATCAGCAACAGAATACAAGAGATGGAAGAGAGAATCTCAGGTGCAGAAGACTCCATAGAGAACATCGGCACAACAATCAAAGAAAATGGAAAATGCAAAAAGATCCTAACTCAAAACATCCAGGAAATCCAGGACACAATGAGAAGACCAAACCTACGGATAATAGGAGTGGATGAGAATGAAGATTTTCAACTCAAAGGACCAGCAAACATCTTCAACAAAATTATTGAAGAAAACTTCCCAAATCTAAAGAAAGAGATGCCCATGAACATACAAGAAGCCTACAGAACTCCAAATAGACTGGACCAGAAAAGAAATTCCTCCCGACACATAATAATCAGAACACCAAATGCACTAAATAAAGATAGAATACTAAAAGCAGTAAGGGAAAAAGGTCAAGTAACATATAAAGGCAAGCCTATCAGAATTACACCAGATTTTTCACCAGAGACTATGAAAGCCAGAAGAGCCTGGTCAGATGTTATACAGACACTAAGAGAACATAAATGCCAGCCCAGGCTACTATACCCAGCCAAACTCTCAATTACCATAGATGGAGAAACCAAAGTATTCCACGACAAAACTAAATTCACCCATTATCTCTCCACGAATCCAGCCCTTCAAAGGATAATAACAGAAAAAAAACAATACAAGGACGGGAACCACGCCCTAGAAAAAACAAGAAGATAATCCATCAACAAACCTAAAAGAAGACAACCACAAGAACAGAATGCCAACTTTAACAACAAAAATAACAGGAAGCAACAATTACCTTTCCTTAATATCTCTTAATATCAATGGACTCAATTCCCCAATAAAAAGACATAGACTAACAGACTGGCTACACAAACAGGACCCAACATTCTGCTGCTTACAGGAAACCCATCTCAGGGAAAAAGACAGACACTACCTCAGAGTGAAAGGCTGGAAAACAATTTTCCAAGCAAATGGTCTGAAGAAACAGGCTGGAGTAGCCATTCTAATATCGGATAAAATCGACTTCCAACCCAAAGTTATCAAAAAAGACAAGGAGGGACACTTCATACTCATCAAAGGTAAAATCCTCCAAGAGGAACTCTCAATTCTGAATATCTACGCTCCAAATGCAAGGGCAGCCACATTCATTAAAGACACTTTAGTAAAGCTCAAAGCACACATTGCACCTCACACAATAATAGTGGGAGACCTCAACACACCACTTTCATCAATGGACAGATCGTGGAAACAGAAACTAAACAGGGACACAGTGAAACTAACAGAAGTTATGAAACAAATGGACCTGACAGATATCTACAGAATATTTAATCCTAAAACAAAAGGATATACCTTCTTCTCAGCACCTCACGGGACCTGCTCCAAAATTGACCATATAATTGGTCACAAAATAAGCCTCAACAGATACAAAAATATTGAAATTGTCCCATGTATCCTATCAGACCACCATGGCCTAAGACTGATCTTCAATAACAACATTAAGAATGGAAAGCCAACATTCACGTGGAAACTGAACAACACTCTTCTCAATGATACCTTGGTCAAGGAAGGAATAAAGAAAGAAATTAAAGACTTTTTAGAGTTTAATGAAAATGAAGCCACAACGTACCCAAACCTTTGGGACACAATGAAAGCATTTCTAAGAGGGAAACTCATAGCTCTGAGTACCTCCAAGAAGAAACGGGAGAGAGCACATACTAGCAGCTTGACAACACATCTAAAAGCTCTAGAAAAAAAGGAAGCAAATTCACCCAAGAGGAGTAGACGGCAGGAAATAATCAAACTCAGGGGTGAAATTAACCAAGTGGAAACAAGAAGAACTATTCAAAGAATTAACCAAACGAGGAGTTGGTTCTTTGAGAAAATCAACAAGATAGATAAACCCTTAGCTAGACTCACTAGAGGGCAAAGGGACAAAATCCTAATCAACAAAATCAGAAATGAAAAGGGAGACATAACAACAGATCCTGAAGAAATCCAAAACACCATCAGATCCTTCTACAAAAGCTTATACTCAACAAAACTGGAAAACCTGGATGAAATGGACAAATTTCTGGACAGATACCAGGTACCAAAGTTGAATCAGGATCAAGTTGACCTTCTAAACAGTCCCATATCCCCTAAAGAAATAGAAGCAGTTATTAATAGTCTCCCAACCAAAAAAAGCCCAGGACCAGATGGGTTTAGTGCAGAGTTCTATCAGACCTTCAAAGAAGATCTAATTCCAGTTCTGCACAAACTATTTCACAAGATAGAAGTAGAAGGTACTCTACCCAACTCATTTTATGAAGCCACTATTACTCTGATACCTAAACCACAGAAAGATCCAACAAAGATAGAGAACTTCAGACCAATTTCTCTTATGAATATCGATGCAAAAATCCTTAATAAAATTCTCGCTAACCGAATCCAAGAACACATTAAAGAAATCATCCACCCTGACCAAGTAGGTTTTATTCCAGGGATGCAGGGATGGTTTAATATACGAAAATCCATCAATGTAATCCATTATATAAACAAACTCAAAGACAAAAACCACATGATCATCTCGTTAGATGCAGAAAAAGCATTTGACAAGATCCAACACCCATTCATGATAAAAGTTTTGGAAAGATCAGGAATTCAAGGCCCATACCTAAACATAATAAAAGCAATCTACAGCAAACCAGTAGCCAACATCAAAGTAAATGGAGAGAAGCTGGAAGCAATCCCACTAAAATCAGGGACTAGACAAGGCTGCCCACTTTCTCCCTACCTTTTCAACATAGTACTTGAAGTATTAGCCAGAGCAATTCGACAACAAAAGGAGATCAAGGGGATACAAATTGGAAAAGAGGAAGTCAAAATATCACTTTTTGCAGATGATATGATAGTATATATAAGTGACCCTAAAAATTCCACCAGAGAACTCCTAAACCTGATAAACAGCTTTGGTGAAGTAGCTGGATATAAAATTAACTCAAACAAGTCAATGGCCTTTCTCTACACAAAGAATAAACAGGCTGAGAAAGAAATTAGGGAAACAACACCGTTCTCAATAGTCACAAATAATATAAAATATCTCGGCGTGACTCTAACTAAGGAAGTGAAAGATCTGTATGATAAAAACTTCAAGTCTCTGAAGAAAGAAATTAAAGAAGATCTCAGAAGATGGAAAGATCTCCCATGCTCATGGATTGGCAGGATCAACATTGTAAAAATGGCTATCTTGCCAAAAGCAATCTACAGATTCAATGCAATCCCCATCAAAATTCCAACTCAATTCTTCAACGAATTAGAAGGAGCAATTTGCAAATTCATCTGGAATAACAAAAAACCTAGGATAGCAAAAACTCTTCTCAAGGATAAAAGAACCTCTGGTGGAATCACCATGCCTGACCTAAAGCTTTACTACAGGGCAATTGTGATAAAAACTGCATGGTACTGGTATAGAGACAGACAAGTAGACCAATGGAATAGAAGTGAAGACCCAGAAATGAACCCACACACCTATGGTCACTTGATCTTCGACAAGGGAGCTAAAACCATCCAGTGGAAGAAAGACAGCATTTTCAACAATTGGTGCTGGCACAACTGGTTGTTATCATGTAGAAGAATGCGAATCGATCCATACTTATCTCCTTGTACTAAGGTCAAATCTAAGTGGATCAAGGAACTTCACATAAAACCAGAGACACTGAAACTTATAGAGGAGAAAGTGGGGAAAAGCCTTGAAGATATGGGTACAGGGGAAAGATTCCTGAACAGAACAGCAATGGCTTGCTCTGTAAGATCGAGAATTGACAAATGGGACCTAATGAAACTCCAAAGTTTCTGCAAGGCAAAAGACACCGTCAATAGGACAAAAAGACCACCAACAGATTGGGAAAGGATCTTTACCTATCCTAAATCAGATAGGGGACTAATATCCAACATATATAAAGAACTCAAGAAGGTGGACTTCAGAAAATCAAATCACCCCATTAAAAAATGGGGCTCAGAACTGAACAAAGAATTCTCACCTGAGGAATACCGAATGGCAGAGAAGCACCTGAAAAAATGCTCAACATCCTTAATCATCAGGGAAATGCAAATCAAAACAACCCTGAGATTCCACCTCACACCAGTCAGAATGGCTAAGATCAAAAATTCAGGTGACAGCAGATGCTGGCGTGGATGTGGAGAAAGAGGAACACTCCTCCATTGTTGGTGGGATTGCAGGCTTGTACAACCACTCTGGAGATCAGTCTGGCGGTTCCTCAGAAAACTGGATATAGTACTACCGGAGGATCCAGCAATACCTCTCCTGGGCATATATCCAGAAGATGCCCCAACTGGTAAGAAGGACACATGCTCCACTATGTTCATAGCAGCCTTATTTATAATAGCCAGAAGCTGGAAGGAACCCAGATGCCCCTCAACAGAGGAATGGATACAGAAGATGTGGTACATCTACACAATGGAGTACTACTCAGCTATTAAAAAGAATGAATTTATGAAATTCCTGGCCAAATGGATGGACCTGGAGGGCATCATCCTGAGTGAGGTAACACAGTCACAAAGGAACTCACACAATATGTACTCACTGATAAGTGGATATTAGCCCAAAACCTAAGATACCCAAGATATAAGATACAATTTCCTAAACACATGAAACTCAAGAAAAATGAAGACTGAAGTGTGAACACTATGCCCCTCCTTAGAAGTGGGAACAAAACACCCTTGGAAGGAGTTACAGAGACAAAGTTTGGAGTTGAGATAAAAGGATGGACCATGTAGACACTACCATATCCGGGGATCCATCCCATAATCAGCTTCCAAATGCTGACACCATTGCATACACTAGCAAGATTATGCTGAAAGGACCCTGATATAGCTGTCTCTTGTCAGAGTATGCCTGGGCCTAGCAAACATAGAAGTGGATGCTCACAGTCGGCTATTGGATGGATCACATGGCCCCCAATGAAGGAGCTAGAGAAAGTACCAAAGAAGCTAAAGGGATCTGCAACCCTATAGGTGGAACAACATTATGAACTAACCAGTACCCCGGAGCTCTTGACTCTAGCTGCATATGCATCAAAAGATGGCCTAGTCGGCCATCACTGGAAAGAGAGGCCCATTGGACACGCAAACTTTATATGCCCCAGTACAGGGGAACGCCAGGGCCATAAAAGGGGAGTGGGTGGGTAGGGGAGAGGGGGTGGGTGGCTATGGGGGACTTTTGGTATAGCATTGCAAATGTAATTGAGCGAAATACCTAATAAAAAATGGGAAAAAAAAAAAAATCATCAATGGGTGTTGGATTTTGTCAAATGCTTTCTCAGCATCTAATGAGATGGTCATGTTATTTTTGTCTTTCAGTTTGTTTATATAGTGGATTACATTGATGGATTTCCATATATTAAACCATTCCTGCATCACTGGGATGAACTCTATTTGGTCATGATGGATGGTCATTTTGATGTGTTCTTGGATTCTGTTTGTGAGGAGTTTATTGAGTATATTTACATCTTTGTTCATAAGGGAATTTGTTCTGAAGTTTTCTTTCTTTGTTGGGTCTAAATGTGGTTTAGGTATCAGAGTAATTGTGCTTCAGAGAATGAATTGGGTAGAGCACCTTCTGTTTCTATTTTGAGGAATAGTTTGGGGAGAATTGGAATTAAGTCTTCTTTGAAGGTCTGATAGATCTCTCTACTAAACACATCTGGTCATGGGCTTTTGTTGTTTGGCAGACTATTAATGACTGCTTTTATTTCTTTAGGGGAAATGAGACTGTTTAGATAGTTAATCTGATCCTGATTTAACTTTTGTACCTGGTATCTGTCTAGAAAATTGTCCATTCAGTCAAGGTTTTCCAGTTATGTTTATTATATAGCCTTTTGTAGTATGAGCTGATGATGCTTTGGATTTCTAGAGGTTCTCTTGTTATGTTTCCTTTTTCATTTCTGATTTTGTTAATTAGGATACTGTCCCTGTGGTCTCCAGTTATTCTGGCTAAAGTTTTATATATCTTGTTGATTTTTTTGAAGAACCAGCTCCTGGTTTGGTTGATTCTTTGCATAGACTTTTTGTTTCCACTTGGTTGATTTCAGCCCTAAGTTTGATTTTTTTTCCTCCCTTCTACTTCTCTTCGGTGAATTTGCTTCCTTTTTTTCTAGAGCTTTTAGGTGTGCCATAAAGCTGCTAGTATATGCTCTCTCTAGTTTCTTTATGGTGGCACTCAGAGCTATGAGTTTTCTTCTTAGGAATGTTTTCATTGTATCACAAAAGTTTGGGTATGTTGTGGCTTCATTTTCATTAAAGTCTAAAAAGTCTTTAATTTCTTTCTTTATTTCTTCCTTGACCAAGTTATCATTGAGTAGAGTGTTGTTCAACTTCCATTTGAAAGTTGGCTTTCTATTATTTATATTGTTATTGAAGATCAGCCTTATTCCATGGTGATATGATAGGATGAATTGGATAATTTCAATATTTTTGTACCTGTTGAGACCTGTTTTTTGACCAATCATATGGTCAATTTTGGGGAAAGTGCCATGAGATGCTGAGAAGAAGGTGTATCCTTTTGTTTTAGTATAAAATTTTCTGTGGATATCTATTAAATCCATCTGTTTCATAACTTCTGTTAGTTTCTCTGTGTCCCTGTTTAGTTTCTGTTTCTAGGATCTGTCCATTGATGAGAGTGGGGTATTGAAGTCTCCCACTATTATTGTGTGAGATGAAATGTGTGCTTTGAGCTTTAGTCAAGTTTCTTTAATGAACGTGGATACCCTTGCATTTGGAGCATAGGTTTTCAGAACTGAGAGTTCATCTTGGAAGACTTTACCTTTGATGAATATGAAGTGCTACTCCTTGTCTTTTTGATAACTTAGGGTTGGAAATTGATTTTGTTCAATATTAGAATGCTACTCCAGCTAGTTTCATCGGACCGTTTGCTTGGAAAATTGTTTTCCAGCCTTTTACTCTGAGGTAGCATCTGTCTTATACCCTGAAATGGGTTTCCTTTAAGCAGCAAAATGTTGGGTCCTGTTCATGTAGCCAGTCTGTTAGTCTATATCTTTTTATTGGGGAATTGAGTTCATTAATATTAAGAGATATTAAGAAAAGGTTATTGTTGCTTCCTGTTATTTTTGTTATTACAGTTGTGATGCTGTTCTTGGTGCTATATTCTTTTATGTTTGTTGAAGGATCAATTTCTTGCTTTTTCCAGGGCATAATTTCCCTCCTTGTGTTGGAGTTTTCCCTTAATTATCCTTTGAAGAGCTGGATTTTTGGAAAGATATTGTATGAATTTGGTTTTGTCATGGAATACCTTGGTTTCTTTATCTATTTTAATTGAGAGTTTTGCTGGTTATAGTAGCCTGGGCTGGCATTTATGTTCTCTTAGGGTCTGTATAACATCTGTCCAGGACCTTCTGGCTTTCATAGTCTCTGGTGAGAAGTCTTGTGTAATTCTAATAGGTTTGCCTTTATATGTTACTTGACTTTTTCCCCTTCCTGTGACCAGTCTACAAAGGAGAACACATGGGTGGCAGAAGCAACAGAGCTTCCTGGACAGGGTCCCTTCAGTCCTTCATCCTCAGTCAGGAGGCAGAGATGAGACCCATAAAACTGGGCACCTTCCCTGACAAAGGAGATTTGGCCTCCATGTTTCAGTCCTTGTTTCAGCTCATGTTTTGACAGTCTTGATGGTGAGAGTTTATTGGTGTAGTTTCATAGGTGTCGAGTTTATTGGTGCTTTTAACATTCTGTCTTTATTTAGTGCATTTTTTTTATTATTATGTGCTGGGAGGAATTTCTTTTCTGGTCCAGTCAATTTGGAGTTCTGTAGGCTTCTTATTTGTTCATGGGCATCTCTTTCTTTAGGTTAGGGAAGGTTTCTTCTATAATTTTTTTGAAGATATTTACTGGCCCTTTAAGTTGAAAATCTTCATTCTCATCTATACCTATTATTCTTAGGTTTGGTCTTCTCATTATGTCTTGGATTTCCTGGATGTTTTGAGTTAGGATCTTTTTGCATTTTGCATTTTCTTTGGTTGTTGTGTCCATGTTTTCTATGGAATCTTCTGCACCTGAGATTCTCTCTTCCATTTTTTTTTAAATTGTGTATTTATTTCATTTACATTTCCAACGCTATCCCAAAAGTCTCCCACATGCTCCCCCACCCACTCCCCTACCCACCCACTCCCACTTCTTGGCCCTGGCGTTCCCCTGTACTGAGGCATATAAAGTTTGCACGACCAATGGGCCTCTCTTTCCACTGATGGCCGACTAGGCCATCTTCTGATTCATATGCAGCTAGAGACACGAGTTCGGGGGGAGGTATTGTTTAGTTCATATTGTTGTTCTACCTATAGGATTGCAGATCCCTTCAGCTCCTTGGGTACTTTCTCTAGCTCCTCCATTGGGGACCCTGTGATCCATCCAATAGCTGACTGTGAGCATCTACTTCTGTGTTTGCTAGGCCCCGGCATAGTCCATTTCTTATATTCTGTTGCTGATGCTCACATCTATGGTTCCTGATTTCTTTCGGAGGATTTCTATCTCCAGAGTTGTCTCGCTTTGTGTTTTCTTTATTGTTTCTACTTCCATTTTTAGATCTTGGATGGTTTTGTTCAATTCCATCACCTGTTTGGTTGTGTTTTCCTGTAGTTCTTTAAGGGATTTTTGTGTTTCTTCTTTAAGGACTTCTACCTATTTAGTCATGTTATCCTGTATTTCTTTAATTGAGTTATTAATGCCCTTCTTAAAATCTATCATTATCATGAGATATGATTCTAAATTCAAGTCTCGCTTTTTGGGTGTGTTGGGGTATCCAGGACTCGCTGTGGGAATGTAAGGTTCTGGTGATGCCAAGTGGTCTTGGTTTCTGTTTGTAAGATTCTTACATTTGTCTTTCGCTATCTGCTAATCTCTGATTTTAGATGTTCATGCTGTCTCTGGGTTGAGCTTGTTCCTCCTGTAATTCTGTTAGCCTCTGTCAGCACTCCCGTAAGTCCACATCTCTCCTCAGTCCCAGTTGTCAGAGCAGTCTCTGCAGGCAAGCTCTCCTCTTGCAGGGAAGGTGCCCAGAAGTCTGGAGCTCAGATCCACCTCCTGAGTCCCAGGATCAGATCCCTCCCTGGAGGCCTACTCTTCTCTGGCAAGGAAGGTGCCCAGGGGTCTGGGTCTCAGCTCTGCCTCCTGGTTGAGGATGAAGAATTGAAGGGACCCTGTCCAGGAAGCTCTGTTTCTTCTGCTGTCCATGTGCTCTCCTGTGTAGACTGGTCTCAGTGATCCCAAGATCCTGGGTGTGCTAGAGCCTGTGTAGTTCAGGCCCAAGATGGAGCAGGGCTGGAGCCACCAGAATGAATCCCAGCCTCTGGTTGGGCGGGTTTCCTTTGTCCCTGTTCCTGCAGTGATCCCACGATCCTGGGTGTGCTAGGTCCTGCAGAGTTTGTTCCCAGTATGGCACAGGGCTGCTGCTGACCGTAAGGAACCCCAGCTCCTTGTCAGATGGATTTCCTTTGTCTCTGTTCCTGCTGGCACAAGAGACTCTGGATTGTTTTGGAGCAGATGTTGCATTCCACTCACCAGTGATCCCAAGATCCTGGATGTGCTAGGGTGCCTGTGGCATGGAGAGTCCTCTGGGCACCTTGGGACCCTCTGCTGAGTTCACACCCAAGATGATGCAGGGCTTGTCTATTTCACTACAACATGCCTTTTGAAGTCCTTGTTTCGGCTCATGTTTTGACAGTCTAGATGGTGAGAGTTTACTGGTGTAGTTTCATACACTGTTAGGAGACACAATTCCATAACAAATTCCCTGTTCTTCTGCCCTTATACTACTTCTGACCACATTTCCACAGGTTTCCTGAACATTGGGTGTCATTGTTTTCTTCCTTTTATGAATTATGCCTGGTTGAAGTCAAGGGCTTTAGTGTCCATGGGTACCAGTAGCTTCTGGAGTTTGAAGACTGCAATCCTTCCATAAACTATGATTCAGAAGCTGCAGAGAAGTATCACACTTGGCACTTATGTAGCACTGATCGTACCAATTCAAGACCAAATTCTATAAAAGGGAATTTCTCAAAATTTAGTCACAGAACCAGTTTTAAACAAAATGTGAATTCAATTTTAGCATTAGATCCCAGAACTAAATTTCGGTAGCATTAGAGTATAATCCACAAACCTTCTTTCTGTTAGAACAGTATGTTTAACTCTATATTCAAATATCTGCCATTACTTAGTCTAAGATCCACCTAGTATACAGTGTAATTTTATTTATGTCTGCCTTCAAATGAATATATATTTTAAAGCTACTTTCTAGGGGATATTGGTGTTAATATTCCAGAGCTAATATTGAATGATACTTGTGTGTCTAACCTTAAAACTAGTTATATGGAAACTGTGGGAATTAAGAGTAATTTTGAACACTAATGAAAGCAAGGGTTTATATTGATCAGAGTTTGGGGGGTTAATCTGAGATTATCTCCAAGTACAACTTTGATTCTCTCTTGTTTTGTACCCCAAGGGAAATATATTGCCATTTTAAAAAGTGTGAGGCTCTATAGAATATGTGAGATAAATATATATATGTAGACAGATGATAGCTAGATAGATGATAGATAGACAGATAGATAGGTAATGGATGGATAGCTAGATAGACAGATAGCTAGATAGGTAATGGATATATATATATATATATATATATATATATATATATATATATATATGAATGATAGATAACAGGTAGATAAAAACAAACCAAAGATAGGATTTCTGGAGTTATTTTTCAGAATTTGTTTCAGTCGAAGCAAATGTTTACACATTCTTCTGGCAAGGTTATCAGAGGAAGGAAAGAACGTAGTGACAGAATTGTGCAGAAGCAATGGACCTTAAAAACAAATATTTGCTCTTCCTAATAAGCACAAACTGTAACTGTGGCTTAGAAATGAACCCCTCTGCACCCACCTCTAACTGTGAATGAACCTCCCAGATTGCACAGATGTGCCTGGTATGAAGATTAGCTCCTATCAAGAGATTCCTTTTAGAGAAAGTCACTTTGAGTCAGATTTATGGAATCCTCATGTTAGCTTTACTTAAGTATTGTTAGAAACTATGGGGATATACTTTAAAGGGCCATCTTTCATTTTAATGAAGAAAATGCCTGAGGAGGGCATCTGTTGTTGGGAAGATATTTATTTACAGATGTTCAACTTTTCTCTTTGAGAAAAGACCACTCTAGCAAGATTTAGTCAGTTTCCGCAAAGAATTTACTTGTTGCAGTGTCACTAGCAGATTGTCACTCTGTTCCCTTCTCAGAGGACTCTGTTCAGGCACATCCCCCTCTCTGATCATCTTGTTGACCTCTCTTTTTCTTAAGGGCTGGTGATGTATTCTGTCTTTTAAGAATATACACTTGTAATCTCATTTACTTCTTATACAGAGTAATAAGAAGGAAATAGCTACACTTATAAAATAGGAATTTAATCTTTAAATTGACAACAGAGAAGTTTATTTATTATCCGAAAACAACAACAAATGTATGGACAATTATGCAAGTTCATAAAATGGACACACATATATTTTAGATGCATAAAATTATAAAAGTAGATACAACATTTTAAAATTTGCTGCAATGTATAAGGGTATGCATGATATTTTAAAAGGTTTATTTTTACTGTTTAAACTGTGTGTAATAATTATAAACTTTGTAATTAAAATGTCATTTTAAAGAGTCCAAATAAAAGAAATGGTGTTTTTGTTTTTTAAAGACAAAAAGGCAGCCTGCCTGAATCTTCTTGAGCTATGTAGATGTTTTATATTGTTATCTCTGTTTTTAGCGCGCTGATTCAGAGCTACAGTGCTAAGATAATCATGCTCTGTGACCCTAGTCAGATTCTTTTTCAAGAAGCATGGAGATCACATTGCTTCCTTACTCTGTATTTACTTAAGGTACTTCAGAACAGAAATAACAAGCAATGAGATAAAATTCAAATTGGAAGAGAGCACTCAGAGTTGTTGACCAGGAGAGAAGAATAAATATTTTCTTGTTTAAGTTTGCTTTCAAGATTTTCTTTACTTTGTAGCAAGGAACAGGTCACTAGGAAAACCAGTCTTCTCAGCATGATATGTTGAAAGAAATACCTCAGATAAGCATCTGATACTGTGTTAAACATGCTCTGGTAATTCAGCTATCTCACTGTTACCGCTTGTCACTCTGTTATTGTATTTAGCAGATATTTACCTATATTGACAGAGAAGGACATAATATTAAGATGAATTTTAATGAAGATAGGAATTTGATAGGTAAGAAATTAGATAAAAATGGAATTTAGAAACTGAAAAATTGGATAGCAGCCTAAGAGATAATTTTGTACCCATTCACTCTTGTATCTGAGAAAACTAACAGGATTCATTGGAATCCAAGTCAATGTTGGTCAGAACCAGAGCAAAGTAACAGGGATGAAGGAAAAACTTTTGAAATGGTCAGGCTGTGACAACTGACTTCATGTGGGGCATTTAGAGGAAGAGGGGAGTAAAACAGCACTCCTAGATTTCCAATTTAGTTGACTGTTAAGTCACTTTGGACATGGCTATTAGAAAAAGTTGCCTTGTAGGTTAAAAAAGTTTATTTAAAACTTGTTAGGATAGACTTTTCATTGGGAATTCCAGATGGAGTCAAGCAGTAGAAATTTGGATCAAGGTCTGAATGAAGTCCCATGCATGAGATAAATGTTTCGGACTTACAAAGCTTGTATGGAATTTGAAACAATAAGAGTTGATGAATCACAAGCTGCAAATGAGATGAGGACTGTATTTAGAGCTCAGCCTTGGGGAATACCCACAGTCAAGTGTTGGAAGACATTCTTTAAATGTGTGCAGTGTGGTTGTTTGTGATTTCTTCCATTTACTATAAAGAGAAGTGTCTTTGATGAGAATTAGAAATTCCCTTATCTGTGGTGATCAAGATAAGATTCAGAATCTAGTTAGGATTATACTAGTGTAGCAAAGTGGTAGTGATAGGTTCTCTTCTAAAAGATCACCCACACCCCCAAACACTATACTTGGACTTTGTCAGGGCACAGCAAACTAAAAAGAAATGATACCCTATTAAATGCAAGTATATTGATAACTTTTATGGAACAGTTGATAGAAACAAGAAGTTTTTCCGAGTGCAATTGAATAAATGTGTTAGCACCAAACCGCAACATAATTTTGTCATATGTTCTTTCTACTAGCTATGTGCAGATTTGAGAAGTTAACAAAGTAAAACACAAATTCATGAAGCCTCTTTATGGCCAAAGACTTCCTCAAAGTATTTGATATTTAATAAAAGAAAAAGCTCAATCTCCCAGCATGATCCAGTCACATAGAAAAGCAGCATGTTTCTAGATGGATGGGGAGTAGACAGAGATAACGCTGGCCACGAATGCCAACACCAGATAAAGAAAGGCTTCATGCTAAAGAGTCTGGACTTTATCCTGTGGGTTAGCAGAGAGCTATTAAAGACTTTTAAGTAAGGGATTATCATGATCAGATTTCTATTTTCTGGCAGCTTGAGTGCAGAGGAGAAATGAAGGAGAACAAAGACTGGAGTCAGAGAGACTGGTCAGTAAGCTCCACTTAGCTCCCCTTTTCCCTCTGCTTCAAGATTCCCAGCCACTAGAGGTCCAGACCCATTCTTGGTATGACCTTTCTTTCCTGAACCCTTTCACTGATCTGGTATTTTCATTCTCCAAAACACTGCCATTTGCATTTCACAACCTTATGCACCCACGCATACATGCAGGCACACAAATGCATACAGGTACACATATATCCAGAGTATCATATCTGATTCTTTAAGGCAGGATAAAGTGTTGCTGTTTTAGCCAGATCATTGAGAGGTCATGGCTTAAGTATATTGTAAAGTCCTCTTAAGCCCCTATGATACAGAGCATATGTAGGGTTTGGTCCAGACCAAATGTAGCACAATTTATATGTATGTATAAACTCAATGTAAAATGTTTTTTATTCCTTTATTGTGTATTATACATAGAGATGTATGGAAATGTAAGTGTAATTCTAAAAGAAAGAGAAAGAAATTGGAAAAGAAGTAGTTTTGATGTGTTTTTCAGACATTTATAAACAGAGTTGAGTGATGAAACTTGTACATTGAGTACTTCAAGATAGTCACAAAAGAGATGTCTAAAGAAAGTAAAAAGATCTCTCTCCTAGAAAAAAGAGGAAACTGGGTATCTAATGTAAGAAAAACAAATATGCCAAGGATGATTCTAGATATCAAGTTTAAGAGGACACATGGATTAGGTTTCTGTCAACTTGATATAAACTATAGTGATCTGTGATGAGGGAGCCTCAACTTAGAATGTTATTCCATCAAACTGTTCTGAAGGCAAGTCTGTCACTCATTTAATTTATGATTGATATGGCAGGAACAAAACCATGGTGGGTGGTACCAGCCACTCCTTTGTAGGATGTTCTGTACAGAATAAGACAGCAAGTTGAACAGCCTTTCTAAAGAGGCTCTGCTTCAGTTGCTGCATCCATATTCCTATCTTGAGTTTTTGGTCCAACTTTACTTCTTGATGTAAAATGTAGGCTGAAATGAACTCTTTTCTGCCTATGTTGGTTTTCGTAAGCATTTTATCAAGGCAGTAGAAAGTAAACAAAAACACAGAATGACAGACATTATCTAAATATGTGATTCTAATGGCCCATGTGTTTCTCAGTTAACATCTGCAGACATTAGAATGATAGAGGGTCATTTTCCCTGCCTCCGGGTCTTGGGAGTAAGAAATACTGTAGCCCCAGTAGATTGTTCAACAAGATTATACTCAAAGAAACATCTAATACCTGTTATCATTATTGTTAGAAATATCCTTGATGGAACATTCTTTTCTAATTTCTTAGGAGGGAAGCAGCTTTAGCTTTTCTTATATATCATGGCAATGTACAGAAGACAGTGGTGGTAATGTGATGTAAGCAGAGAAGTGGAAAGTGGCAATCTTCATTTGCTGTTAATGTTAATTAAGTTATATACCTGAACACATTCTTTTCTGAGTTGTCTTTTCTCCTTACCTTTCTTTACTATTTGTTTGTTTGTTTGTTTGTTTTCATTGAGGGTCTCCTTCTGTAGTGCCGATTGGGATAGAATTCATACCATTATGCCTGCCTCAGTCTCATGAGTGCTGGGATTGTACAACGTTTTCTTCCTTTTTATTTCTTTGATACTGGGCACAGATCAAGTTTAGGGGCTCCTGCATGCCAAGTTCATATTCTACCACTATGCTACAACCCCCCAAACCCTAAAAAAATACTTTTATAATGTTGCAAATCTTTAATATGACTTTTAGTCATAATGATTGGGTGTAATGATTTAGATTAATGATAATTGAAAAATATTGCATCTATTAAGTTTACAGGAGTGGAACACATATTCAACCAGTAGAAGTCAAAAGACAACTCACAGGATTCAGTGACTGCTCTCTGTGATGAGGGACCCAGGAATTAAATTCAGGCCTTCAGGTTTGGCTCAAGCACATTTTCCCTCTGACCTCCCTTTGTAGGCTTTATTTTGAAGAGAGACGTTTGTCTATGCCTCTACCAGTTTGACAGTATGTGAGAGTTATGGGGCTACCCGAAGGGAAATTAGCATGGACAGAATTCTTTGTGACTTCTTCAAAACCCCCACAGGGTTTATTTCTTACCATAGCGATACCTGTGAGGTAGTGAATAGGGAGAGCATGAAATCACAGGAGAGGAAACACACACTGAAGCTACTGGCAAGCATTGAGGTCAGCCATCTGATGGAGACCAGATAGCAAGTGTACACCAGAGTACAAGGGGTGCTGGGGTTTAAAGGTTCCTAGTTCACTGCACAAACCTTGAAAGCTGGATCAGCTTCAGGACATGGTGTCAGAATGTGATAACTCCTGTTCACATGAGGTAGAGTACTAATCCTAATCGGAGTTGCTTCCAAATACTTTATAAACGTAGGATTGCTTCCATATCCAGCCTCAATAACTGGGAGATGATGTAGCTAAGCTGCTGCACTTTGGAGTGTCAGATCTTTAGGTTTGAAACATTTCTTCCTTCCTTCTTCTCCTTGTCAGGCCAAGTGACTTAGTTTTCCAAGTGTCTGTGCTAATTAAATACAGATCTACTACACCAAAATGTTTTGAATGTAAAAGATTAAGGAGACTGAAAACTTGTGTAAAACGTGGGAACGAGACAAAAGAGGATCCTTCCTAGCTTGCACGGCTTTCAGTCGGAGGGAATCCTGAGGTCTTATTAACATGAGGGCTGCAATATTTTTTGGTTTTAGGGTTTTTTTTTTTTTTTCTAAGGAGACAGTTGGTTCTACTGGAGAAAAAAAATGAGCAAAACATTTCAGGGGCTAAGCAGCAGCCACCCAGGAAGGCAGTCAGTAATCCTGGGTGACAGCTGAGCTGTAAGAGGGCTGTCTGGGTAAAGGAGGGCAAGATTAGAGTCACCCCATCCGCCAGTGTCTCCTCTAGCCAAGCTTCTCTTGTTTTGTTTGAAGCTTACCATAAGGGAAACCCACTGACCTTTGTGACCTTGCCTTCCAGGTTTGGCATTTGGAGGAATAAATCAGGATTAGCACCACCATTACAGTTCAGACATGTGTTTTTAAGACAAAAGTATGACCATTACTGGCACTTTTAGCACTTGAGACAAGTTCTGCATAGCTAATTTGTAACAGTAAGGATTCATCAGTAGGCAAAACTGGATGTTCCTGCCTGCAACAAGAGGCTCCCAAAATATTTTGAATACGACTTATTCCATCATCTGGGTGTGGGAGGCAGTAGAGGAGATGAAGAGTTGTGCTTTGGCAACTTGCCAGTCCTCTGATGTCAGCTGACCATCTGAAAACTGGAAAGATTTTCTTTGTTCCTTTGATTCTTCTTCCTCTTCCTCTTCCTCCTCCTCTTCCTCCTCCTCTTCCTCCTCCTCCCGCTAATAAAACTATTTAGTTATGCTCAGACTGATGAGCATATTTCAAGCTATGGAAATGAGGCAATAATGACAACAATGTTATTTTATGACATGGGAAGAAAGTAGGAGGAACACTCCAGCTGCCAATTCCATTGGTCACATTCATCCCTAATAAATCCTGGGTAAGTCTGCCCAATATTAGTCCTATAACTTAATCCCATGAATCTATTTAGGATTTAAGATACATTTAGTAGGGAGGGAAAGAGAAAATCTTCTGGCATGTTGTAAAGGAAAGGGTAATTAATAAACTTTCTTAATGCTTTGTAAATCTGAGTGAAACACTTAAAAAATGAATAGCTTGTATTCCAGAAAGATAAAGGCAAATGCCTACAAGTGTACCGTAATGAAAGTAGAGATTTTGTGATGTCTTTCCCAGTTTTCTAGAAAATGTAATACTCAAATCCTATGTTCCAACTTCCACATACACTGAATTCATATTAAATGAAAGCTAACTAAGCCAATATACTTCCAAAAGTTCACCTGTAGATGTCTGATACATGTAAAGCAATTTCTACTCACAACTCTAGTAACAATCTATATTATTAATATTTCTATTTCTGTCAATGTATTACTGGCATTACTATATACTGGCTATTTAATATGATTGACACTTCCATGGCTGAAACTGGAATTCCCTATCAGACCATGTACCCAGAGGTCAGTAAATAAATAGATAAATAAATACATATTAGTTAATTAATTACTTAATTAAAAAATAATAAAGTAAAATTTAAGCACACCCTCACTGTGATACTGAATGAGGGAGACTTTGCACGTCTTTGGAAATCATAGGTTTGGAATCAGGAGCCTGTTCTTCCTCTTGTCAGCCATATCAACTGAGTAGCCCACAAGACTCATATATGAAATTCAGATAACCAATATATCACAGATTCATGAACAGTAAATTACATGTATGTCATCTAATATAGAGAAACATTGATTTTATTGAAAAATATCCATTTGAAGAAGCTTATTTTACAATATATACATATAACCTCGACAAGAAATTTCTTAATACTCATTCCTTTCTCCAGATCACTAAGTTATCATTTCTTGGAACTGACCTTCATTGTAAACTGTTGCCTCAGAGGCCTTGAACTTCTTAGGACTAGTTGGGGACATATGCCTTTGGGTTTTAGGTTTCTGAGTCCTATTTCACAGTAACCAATCCAATCAGTTATTTCTTAAAAGCCACCACTGTTACTGTGTTGGAGATGAAGAGATACTTGAGGGTGTGACATCCAGTGTGAGTCTGCCTTGATGACATGAGCATAACTATATCAAGGGCCCTAGTCTCAGACCCAAAGCAAAAAGGCAGTGTGTGCCTACTGTGTGTGCAAAAATTCACAATAGGTTTCTTCCCACATGGATGATTATAGTCTGAAGACTGACACCCTGTGCTTCTACTAAGAGTTGCTAAGCCTGTCTCCTTGATCCATCTGTATGCCATAAACTCTGAGTCATTGTTTATCTGTAATAACCAGCCTTCTCCAATAACCTCATTTCTCTACTCAACTGTATGTAACAAATAGGTTGAGCTTCTGAGGTACAATGGTTTCTCCAGCAGAAAGCCTAATGCATTCTACCTCATTTCTCTGTGTATTCATCTGTCTGTCTGTCTGTCTGTCTGTCTGTCTGTCTGTCTGTCATTTCTCCATTTCTTTGACGTTCCTGCTTAGCTTCCTCCCTGGAACAATACAAACAGTTGGTACTAATGTCTTCTGTATTAGACTTGAAAGTCACCAGTTTTGATTTCCTCCCAATCTCCAACTATTAGTGATGCTATTGTACCACTAGGCTGGTTCTTTTTGAAGATAAATTAAAACTGGTTCAAAGCCCATATCTACAGAAAAAAATTGCCCTAGGTTTTATATTTTCTCTTTGCATTGAAATTGCTTTTCTCAAAAAAAAAAAAAAATCATACTGGGACCCAGCAAGTGAAGCTGTTACAAAACCACTTACCCCTAAGCATTTGTCAGTCTTTCAAAGGTCAATTTAGAATTTACCTCCGTCAGACATTTTTTCCTGACTAATCTCACTGGATTTTGTCGTCTTGTGAGGTTGGTCTCCAAATCACAGCTCTGAAGACATATATTGCTCTTGATTATATGACTAAGGTTCTTCCTACTGGCAGTTGTCATTTCTTTACAGCTAGACTATATTATCATAGAAGGCAGAGGCTGTGTCTGCCAAGTATGAAACATGGATAAAGGTACAAAAGATACAGAAGTTATGATGCTTGCTTTTGAGAATCACAAAATCCACCTGAAGAGAAATGCTGCCTGATTGCTGATCTCTAACTTTACAATTTTAAAAATGGAACTGAATGCAGAGGTACCTCAGGTGCCTCTGAGGCAAGGACTGTGCTATCTAGTAGTGAGCCTATTTCTCCTATTCATTTTCGCGTTTTATGTTGAAACGCATTCTCATTATGTTGTGCAAATGGGCTTTGAATATACTCTGTAGCCTAAAGTCCTTGAACTTCTGTTCCTCATAGTTCAGCATCTAGATTAACTGATTTAGAGGACTGTACCCCAGGTAAAGCAGAACTGTAACCCTTGTGCAATGTTTGCCATAAAAGCAGATGAAAATGGTAGTCTTCTGGATATCCTGATCCTAATAGATCAAGCAGTAAGTTTATGATTGTCATCCACCACATAGTAAGATTCGTCTCACCTTCAAGTAACCTTCTGCCTTTTTGGAAAGCAAATCAAAGCATTACAATGTTTGGAGAGAAACAAAATGTCATTTTCTCTTATATAACATCTCTCTCTCTGGAAGTTCTCAAAGTCTCTTCTCTCCTAGCACATGAACAGATTATGTTCTGACCTAGCATTTCTTTCAACTGGGACTTGTGATTTCCAACTAGATTAGAAAATTTATTTAAGAAACATGAACATTGCTTTTAAAACATAAAGTAGAGTAGAAAATATCAAAAATGATGGTGCACTTAATAAACACTATTTTGTGATCAAATTCACACAACTCACACACACACACACACACACACACACACATGGCTTCTTAGTCAAAATAGTTTAAGGAACAATGCATTTTAGTCAACATTCAAAAAACTACAAAAATAATTTTATTAAGGCTGTAGAAATATTTGGAGTCTGCAATGTATTTGAAGACAATGGCCTCTTATTTTAATATGTTTCTTACTAAATTCAAAACAAATCATGGGAGAAAGCAGATTACTCGTGTTACTGAAAAAACTACATTGAAGAACTGGCTTAAATGAATGGCAGATATGGGCTTCCTGACACATCACACTAGAAGTATTAGAAGACTACCACTTCACCTATGGTGGGTCTGTGGACCCAACAGAAAAGTTAGGGCCATTGATGCAGTCAAATTTACCATGGAGGTGACATACATTTCTTCTAAAAATGAAAAGGAAGGTAATAGTGTAGGAAGAAGGCAAATGTGGAACAGGGCCCAAGTATTATTCAAGTAGAATTCCCAGATAAAAATGTGAAGTCACAGGATGCATGAAGGCTCTAAATTCAATTCTGCATAAGTCTCTTCTGTCAGAAAATAGCATTTGACGTATTCATTTTGAAGTATAAGAGACTATTCAGCAGTCTCTATAAACTGGCTAAGTTTTGGAAGCTATATTTTGTGCTTCTCCTATTTTCAGGTAATATTGGTAGTTTTTGGATTTCTGACAGGGTTGAAGACTGGTAGTCTCATAGCCAACTCAAGCTGTTTAGCACTGAGAGAGATGATACAGATTTGAGAGAATGGTTTTCAGATGCATACAATCTAAAGCCAGGACGTGAGTCAGGTGTAGAATAATAAGTCTTTTAAGTTAGGATAGACGACAGATGTTCTATTTAATTGACAAAGATGATGGCAATATTTGTGCTCAATTTATATCTGAGATAAAAAAGTCTTTTAATTAGACAGAAAGGGGGCAGTGTTGTGGATAGCCCTCGTGTTGCTTGTATTTTCATGGTAATTCTGCTTTCCTGGGAGGGGCTTCGGGTGAGGAGCGAATCACGTACAGAGGTGACTTCTTGTGGAACTTCTCCCCACCTTAACTTGTACAATAAAGGCTAGAGCCAGTGATTGGGCAGTAGGAGAAAGGTGGGGCTGAAAATTTTTTTGGTGGTGTGGGGGGAGGATAGGAGAGAAGGAAGACAGAGAAGGAGGAGGTAGAAGGAAAACAGAGCAGAAGCACTAGGTCTGGAGAAACCTCAAGTTATAAGGGATCTCATAGATGGCGAATATAGTAGTGCAGTGGTAGATCAGCCCAGTATAGGCATGCAGCTTATATTCATATTAATTGAGTTGTGTTTTCTTTTACTGGGTTTATTTGGGTTGGAGATTATTGCAACAATTGCATTCTTTAACTTAGCTTCCCTAAGGAAGGATTTATATGGTTAACTGAGGTGTAGGAAATCCATTGGAATAAGCAAACAATGACTTATTGGGAAAGTTCTACATGTGGATGTAACTAAACCTTAATACTCAGAAAACTCTGAATTTGTTCAGAGAAGAATATTAATGGTTAGTTGCAATGGCCATGCCAACAAAAGGAATATCTATGAACCATGAACCATTCCCTATGTCTGAAGATGTCCAGCTACACTATAGAATACAGCTCACTATGAGCTTTGCATGGAAACAAATAGTGACTATAAAAGTTTTCTAAAAACTGGCATGTTGTTACATCAATATGTCTACAAACCCTGGCATGTTCTTATATCAAAATGTCTACATTTAGCCACAATGCTTGTAATCAATCTTAGGAAGAAGTAAGTAAGGGAGGAAGCCTGGACATCAGTCCATCACATGTTTCTTCATAGGAATATGAGCTGAGGCCAACAACCCAGCCTATGTTACAAACAATCTCCTTCACATTAAAAGGCTACAAAACTGTGCAGAGAATTGTTTAGCAAATTCCAATGACTTGGCTAATATTTTGACCCAGTTATTAAACGTAAATAATGTTGGTAAAGGCTAGTTAACTGTTTTTCCAACTTCACAGTGTTTTTAGTCTGAGATATGAATCATACTGACCACCTAGAGCTAATATGGATATATCCTCTTGCCTATCTGTAAAACCTATCTCTATTTCCCAAAGAATTTTAAATACAGGTTAGGAAATATGTAATGATAATTTTTAAGAGCTTTTCCAGCATATTTTCATTAGAATTCATCTCATATGTAACATTTTTGAAAAAAAATCTTTCTGTAAAGTACAAGTTATGATAGAGGATTGTATATTTCTCTCCAGATATAGAGTTTGTACAAAGACTTTCCTCTTATAAATCCCATCCTATTCCTAAAGGCAAATGCATTGGTAGATATAAAATTATTTACAGAAAGCAATATCTGAGTGTTTACTTATGCTTCTAAAGTTTGTTCAGCCTGGCAGGAGGCTACGGATCTACTAAGTACTATGAGTTGAAGTCAGTGGGATATGAGTTTCCGTTTTCTTAACACAAAACAAAGCACTTCCTTTGAGGGGGGGGGAATGAGGAACTGTCAGAAATTCTAATGACTCACATTAATTAGTGTTCCAATTTTTTTCTCGCATGTGACATTGGCTCCTGTCATTTTTTTTTTCTTAAAGCTCAGAGCAATCTTCCATGCTTCTTCTAAGAACTGTACTTGTTCAATTTTTCTTTTCTCAGGAAAGACCTAAAATAAATGTTCCAAGTTCCCTGTCAACATAATTTCAGAGGATATGAAAGCAAAATCAAAAGCCAGGGAGGAAGGGGTGTGTCAAGAGATAAAGACAGAGAAAGAAGAGAGGAGGAGAAGCAGAGAGAGATTGATTTTCTCTGATATAATTATATTTTTGAGATTATAATATAATTCTATCCTTTCTCCTTTTCATTCTCCCCCAATCCCTTCAAAGTGTCCCATGTACTTCTACCCAACTACCCACTTTTTTCAAAGTCATGGTCTGTTGTGATATATCTCTTCCCAAATAAGCCCCAGCAAAGAAAACACAACACAGTTAATATGGTTACATGTTGTGCGCCTAGACTGGGCAGATCTACCACTACACTACCATCTTCCACATCTATGAGACCCCTTAGAACTTGCAGTTTCTCCAGGCCATGTGCTTCTGCTCTGCTTTTCTTCTTCCTCCTCATCCTCTGCCTTCTCTCTCAAACCTCCTTTTCTTTCTTTCTGCTCCCCCTTTCCTCTCTCTCTGCCCAATCATCAGCTCTCCTTTATTTTACAAATTAAGGCGGGAAGAAGTTTGACAAGAAATCACCTGAGTGTTGACTCATTCCTTGTACACACTCCCTCACAGGAGAACAAATTGACATCAAATATAATTAGCCCCAAGGCTATGCACAACTGTCCCATGTACTTCTACCCAACTACCACACTTTTTCAAACTCATGATCTCTCTCTCTCTCTCTCTCTCTCTCTCTCTCTCTCTCTCTCTCTCTCTCTCTCTTTTATTTGTTATTGGGTTACTTTTAAAAGACATTGCTTTCCCTAGAAGCCCTCTTTTCTATATGCTTATTTACAAAACAATCTTGTTTTACCCTCCATACTCCAACCTACTCCAAGAGGCATCAGTCTCCTCCTTATATGAAGAGGTTGTTAGCTGATTCTACCTGACACACTCATGGAATAAATTATCATCATGGTCCTGTTAGCAAGTCCAGGATAAGATAATACTATGACAGGTATAATATAGGAATAATACAAACGAGGTGTAAATAATTAAAGCTGTAATTTGAGCACATCTTACTGGTGACATCATTTATCAATGTCATGAGAATCCCTCAATGAAATTATCACTTTACATGTAGAATTTAGATGTACCACACTGATGGGACTCTGTGAAGGATATTCCTATTAATAGTAGGAATTAGAATCATAAACAGTAAGAGGCAGCTGTTGATTCCAATGGGTGAATCTCTTCCTTCCCTTTTTCCCACCTCCTATCATAAAAATGAACACACATAGTGTCTTGAATTTCATCTTAGTTAAGAAGTAATTTTCCTCCATTTGTAGGGGAGTTCAGAGGACAAAAAGCAAGATTTAGAAGAAAGTAAAGAGGAAAACTGCTGGGAAGTGATCCACATAATAAGAAATTAGGTATGTTCCCCAAAACAGCTAGTCTCTCTAGTCAGGTTGCTCTGTGGATCTCACTCTAACCTTAGGATGCTGGAATCTTAGCAAGGCTACTATATTAACCTGGTAGTTATATGAATTTTAGTGACTCCAAATTTGATTATCCCCATATTGGCACATGCTTTAAAGCCAGAGCCATCACCACAACTCTTTTATTTTAAGATATTTTCTTCATTTAAATTTCAAATGCTATCTCTAAAGTCCCTTATACCCTCCTCCTGCCAGCCCTGCTCCCCAAGCCACCAACTCCTACTTCCTGGCCCTGACATTCCCCTGTACTGGGGCATATGATCTTACCAAGACCAAGGGCCTCTCCTCCTATTGATGGCCAACTAGGCCATCCTCTGTTACATATGCAACTAGAGACACAGCTCTGAGGGTACTGGTTAGTTTATATTGTTGTTCCATCTATAGAGTTGCCGACCCACCCCTTTAGCTCCTTGGGTACTTTCTCTAGCTTCTTGATTAGGGGCCCTGTATTTCATCCAATAGATGACTGTGAGCATCCACTTCTGTATTTTCCAGGCTAGAGCAAACCACTAGCCAACATCAAACTAAATGGAGAGAAACTCGAAGCAATCCCACTAAAATCAGGGACTAGACCAGGCTGCCCACTTTCTCCCTACCTATTCAATATAGTACTTGGAGCCCTAGCCAGAGCAATTCTACAACAAAAGGAGATCAAGGGGATACAAATTGGAAATGAAGAAGTCAAAATACCACTATTTTCAGATGATATGATAATATATATAAGTGATCCCAAAAATTCCACCAGGGAACTTCTAAATCTGATAAACAGCTTCAGTGCAGTAGCTGATATAAAATTAACTCAAACAAATCAATGGCCTTTCTCTACACAAAGAACAGGCTGAGAAAGAAATTAGGGAAACAACACCCTTCACAATAGTCACAAATAATATAAAATAAATTGTTGTGACTCTAACAAAGGAAATGAAAATTCTATATGGTATGAATTTTGGATCTTAGCCATTCTGAGTGGTGTGAGGTGGAATCTCAGGGTTGTTTTGATTTGCATTTCCCTGATGATTAGGGATGTTGAACATTTTTCCAGGTGATTCTCAGCCCTTCGGTATTCCTCAGTTGAGAATTTTGTGTTTAGCTCTGTACCCCATTTTTAATGGGGTTATTTGATTTTCTGGAGTCCAGCTTCTTGTGTTCTTTGTATATATTGGATATTACTCCCCTATCTGATTTAGGATTAGTAAAGATCCTTTCCCAATCTGTTGGTGGCCTTTTTGTCTTATTGACAGTGTCTTTTGCCTTACAGAAACTTTGCAATTTTATGAGGTCCCATGTGTCTATTCTCAATCTTAAAGCACAAGCCATTTCTGTTCAGGAATTTTTTCCCCTGTGAACATATCTTTGAGGCTTTTCCCCACTTTCTCCTCTATAAGTTTTAGTGTCTCTGGTTTTATGAGGAGTTCCTTGATCCACTTAGACATGAGCTTTGTACAAGGAGATTAGAATGGATCAATTAGCATTCTTCTACATGATAACTGCCAGTTGACCCAGCACCATTTGCTGAAGATGCTGTCATCTTTCCACGGGATGATTTTAGCTCTTTTTTCAAAGGTCAAGCAACAATAGGTGTGTGGATTCATTTCTGGGTCTTCAGTTCTATTCCATTGATCTACCTGTCTGTCTCTGTACCAGCATCATGCATTTTTAATCAAAATTTTTCTGTAATACAGCTTGAGGTCAGGCATGGTAATTCCCCCAGAGGTTCTTTTGTTGTTGAGAATAGTTTTTGCTATCCTAGGTTTTTTGTTATTCCGGGTGAATTTGCAAATTGCCCTTTCTAACTCAGTGAAGAATTGAATTGGACTTTTGATGGGGATTGCATTGAATCTGTAGATTGCTTTCAGCAAGATAGCCATTGTGACTATGTTAATCCTGCCAATCCATGAGCATGGGAGATCTTTCCATCTTCTGAGATCTTCTTAGATTTCTGTCTTCAGAGACTTAAAGTACTTATAATACAGGTCTTTCACTTCCTTCGATAGTGTCACACCATGGTATTTTATTTATTTGTGATTATTATGAAGGGTGTTGTTTCCCTAATTTCTTTCTCAGCCTGTTCATCCTTTGTGTTCAGAAAGGCTATTGATTTGTTTGAGTTAATTTTATGTCCAACTACTGCACTGAAGCTGTTTATCAGGTTTAGGAGTTCTCTGGTAGAATTTTTGGGGTCACATATATATTATCATATCATCTGCAAATAGTGATATTTTGACTTCTTCATTTATAATTTGTATCCCTTTGATCCCCTTTTATTGTCAAACTGCTCTGGTTAGGACTTCAAGTATTAAATTGAATAGATAGGGAGAAAGTGTACAGCCTCATCTAGTTCATGATTTTAGTAGGATTGCTTCCAACTTCTCTCCATTTAATTTGATGTTGTCTAGTGGTTTGTTGTGCATTGCTTTGATTAAGTTTAGGTTTGGGCCTTGAATTCCTGATCTTTCCAAGACTTATATCATCAATGGGCTTTGGATTTTGTCAAATGCTTTCTCAGCATCTAATGAGATGTTCATGTGTTTTTTTGTCTTTCAGTTTGTTATATATTGGAATACATTGATGGGGTTCTGTATACTAAACCATCCCTGCATCCCTGGGATGAAGCCTACTTTATCATGATGGATGATTGTTTTGGTCTGTTCTTGGATTTGGGTTTCGAGAATTTTATTGAGCATTTTTGCATCAATATTCCTAAGAGAAATTGGTCTGAAGTTCTCTTTCTTTTTTGGGTTGTTGTGTGGCTTAGGTAACAGAGTAATTGTGGCTTCAAAAAATGAATTGGGTAGAGTACCTTCTGTTTCTATTTTCTAAAATAGTTGTGGAAAATTAGAGTTAAGTCTTTTTTGAAGGTCTGATAGTACTCTGCACTAAACCCATCTGGTCCAGGTTTTATTTAGGTTGGGAGACTGCTAATGATTGCTTCTATTTCTTTAGGAGATATGGGGCAGTTTAGATTGTTAATCTGATCCTGATTTATCTTTGGTACCTGGTATCTGTCTAGAAAATGTTCCATTTCATCCAGGTTTTCCTGTTTTGATGAGTATAGCATTTTGTGGTAGAATCTGATGATGCTTTGGATTGTCTCAGGTTCTGTTGTTATGTCTCCATTTTCAGTTCTGATTTTGTTAATTAGGATACTGTCCATGTGCCCCCTAGTTAGTCTGCCTAATCGTTTATCTATCTTCTTGATTTTTTAAAAAAACCAGTTCCCCCTTTGGTTGATTCTTTGTATAGTTAATTTTGTTTCTACTTGGTTGATTTCAGCCCTTAGTTTGATTAATTTCTGCTCTGTACTTCTCTTGGGTGAATTGGCTTCCTTTTGTTCTAAAACTCCTATTTGTGCTCTCAAGCTGCTAGTGTATGCTCTCTCTTGTTTCTTTTTGGAGTCACTCAGAACTGTGAGTTTTGCTCTTAGGAATGCTTTCATTTTGTCCCATAAGTTTGGGTATGTTGTGGTTTCATTTTCACTAAACTCTAAAAAGTCTTTAATTTCTTTATTTATTTGGCCAAGGTTTCATTGAGTAGAGTGTTGTTCAGCTTCCATGTGAATGTTGGCTTTCTATTATTTATGTTTTATTGAAGATCAGCCTTAGTCCATGGTAATCTGATATGATGCATGGGATAATTTCAATATTTTTGTATCTGTTGAGGCCTTATTTGTGACCAATTATATGGTCAATTTTGGAGAAGATGCCATGAGTTGCTGAGAAGAAGGTATATACTTTTGTTTTAGGATAAAATGTTCTATAGTTATCTGTTAAATCCATTTGTTTCATAACTTCTGTTAGTTTCAATGTGTCTCTGTTTAGTTTCTGTTTCTAGGATCTGTCCATTGATGAGAATGGGGTGTTAAAGTCTTCCACTATTATTGTGTGAGGTAGAATGTGTGCTTTAAGCTTTCCTATAGTTTCTTTAATGAATGGTGATGCCCTTGCATTTGGAGCATAGATATTCAGAACTGAGAGTTCATCTTGGTAGATTATACCTTTGATGAATGTAAAGTGCCCCGCCTTGCCTTTTACTTTTGATAACTTTGGGTTGGAAGTCAATTTTATTTGATATTAGAATGACTACACCAGCCTGTTTCTTTGGACCATTTGCTTGGAAAATTGTTTTCCGGCCTTTTACTCTGAGGTAGTGTCTGCTTTTGTTTCTGAGGAGGGTTTCCTGTAAGCAGCAAAATGTTGGGTCCTGTTTATGTAGCCAGTCTGTCTTCGTCTTTTTATTGGGGAATTGAGACCATTGATATTAAGAGATATTAAGGAAAAGTTATTGTTGCTTCTTTTTATTTATTTATTTATTTATGTTAGAGTTGGGATTCTGTTCTTGTGGCTGTCTTCTTTTAGGTTTGTTGAAGGATTACTGTCTTGCTTTTTCTAGGGCATAATTTCTGTCCTTTTGTTGGTGGTTTCCCTTTATTATCCTTTGAAGGGCTGGATTTGTGTGGAAAGATACTGTGTGAATTTGGTTTTGTCATGGAATACCTTGTTTTCTCCTTCTATTGTAATTGAGAGGTTTGCTGGTTATAGTAGCCTGGGCTGGCATTTGTGTTCTCTTAGGGTCTGTATGAAATCTTTATAGGATCTTCTGGCTTTCATAATCTTTGGTGAGAAGTCTGGTGTAATTCTTATAGGTCTGCCTTTATATATTTCTTGACCATTTTCCCTTACTGCTTTTAATAGTCTTTATTTAGTGCATGTGTTGTTCTGATTATTATGTGTTGGGAGGAATTTCTTTTCTTGTCCAGTCTATTTGGAGTTCTGTAGGCTTCTTGTATGTTCATGGGCATTTCTGTCTTTAGGTTAGGGAAGTTTTCTTCTATAATTTTGTTGAAGATATTTACTGGCCCTTTGAGTTGAAAATCTTCATTCTCATCTACTCCTATTATCCTTAGGTTTGGTCTTCTCATTGTGTCCTGGATTTCCTGGATGTTTTGAGATAGGATATTTTTGAATTTTGCATTTTCTTTGATTGTTGTGCTGATGTTCTCTATGGAATCTTCTTCACCTGAGATCCTCCCTTCCATCTCTTGTATTCTGTTGCTAATGCTTGCACCTATGATTCCTGATTTCTTTCCTAAGATTTCTATCTCGAGCATTGTCTCCTTTTGGGGTTTCTTTATTGTTTCTACTTTCATTTTTAGATCTTGGATGATTTTGTTCAATTCCATCACCTGTTTGGTTGTGTTTTCCTGTAATTCTTTAAGAGATTTTTGTGCTTCCTCTTTAAGGACTTCTATCTGTTTAGTCGTGTTATCCTGTATTTCTTTAACTGAATAATAATTCAGTCCTTCTTAAAATCCTCCACCAGCATTGTGAGATATGATTTTAAATCTTAGTCTTGCTTTTTGGGTGTGTTGGGGTATCTAGGACTCTCTGTGGTGGGAGTGCTGGGTTCTGATGATGCTGAGTGTGCTTGGTTTTTGTTAGTAAGATTCTTACGTTTGCCTTTTGCCATCTGGTAACTCTGGTGTTAGTTCTTATAGCTGTGTCTGGCTGGAGCTTGTTCCTCCTGTGATTCTGTTATCCTGGGTCCGCTATCCTGGGAGTCCAACTCTCTCCTGAATCTCAGTGGTCAGAGCACTCTCTACAGGCAATCTCTCTTCTGGTGGGGAAAGTGTGCCGAGGTCTGGGTCTCAGCTCTGCCTCTTGGCTGAACATGAAGACCCGAAGGGACCCTGTCCGAGAAGCTGTGTTGCTTCAGCATCCTGCATGCTCTCCTGTGCAGACTGGTCTCTGAGAGACCTGGTATACAAGATGGCCTCAACAGAACTCTTAATATTTTATTTTTACTACCAAAGAGGACGAAAACTCATGTTTAAGTTTAGAAATTGCAAATGGATAACAATAAGAATAATTCATGGAAGAGTATTCTGTGTCAGGCACTACAAAATGCTTCACAGGGAGACTTAATTCATTTCTCAAGATAGTCAGGAAAACAGGCATAATTATCTCACTTAGAAAATGAGGAGGCACAGGACACAGAAAAATATATGCAGTCACACTCTGAAACTGTAGGCAAAAGTGAACTTTTTATTAACATATATGAAAACATCTTGTTTTAGTCATTAATGTGTTATATTTTTTTCAAATTTTCAGAATGTATATATTTAAAACAAAAAAGTATTTCATTGACCTAATCTTTACATTGTATTAGATATGAGGGAACTGATCAAAGCTTCTAACATCATGCAGAAAGAATATTTCTGATTTCAGTGCTGGGTGTGGGAATGAATTGATGGATTGATTTCCTTTACTTTTATTTTCATTTCAGATACAGAGAAACCTTCAAATGATGAAACCACAATTGGCAAAGTTTCTGCCTATATTATTACCTCCTTTATAAAGCAAACAGAGAAGCACAAATTCACATACAGGCTTCTTCTCTAAAAAGTATAGCATGCCCATAGTACTCCTCGGGATTACTTACTTCACTTTCTGTGCTTTCTCCTGAATAAGGAAGCCTCAGGTAGACACATAATAACTCACTCTTATAAAGAAAGAGAGAACAGACACCAGAAAAGGATGCCATTTGAGCCTATCATACTCCTTTCTAAAAGGATTTGTTGCCATATGCTTGGTTAGGGCAATCTGTCCCTTGTTACCGATTTATAGTGCTCTCCATGGGACTGTGTTAGAAAAACATTATTATTATTAGCAGTCATAATACTTGGCAGCCATTCAGCACATTTCATCAAAGACTCTAAGAGCTAAGCCATCAATCAAACATGCCTTGGTGTGCTCCTGGGAGAAGGTGGTATTATTTCTGCTCAGAAAAGAGGTTAAGTGACTTGCCCAAGGCCTTGAAGCTGGTGAGATTTGGAGCTGCGAATTAAACCCTTGAGACTCGACACCCAGCATCCCACTCTCCTTCCTGGAGCACATTGCCTCTGCTTGTCTGAAAGATGTAGGGATAAATAAAGCATCTCATAGAAGAATGACCTGCTCCCCAGCATGTGTGCTGATGTTCAAGCTCTCTGGCATTAAATTGAAAAGGCACAAGTTGATTCACATAGAGCTGGAGCTGATACCTTTTAGTTTGGCACACATTCCATTCATTCCTTCACCAAATATCTACCAAGGGCTATTCTGTATTGGTATTACTGTATGGTCCCAAGTAAATTGGGAGCAGGGCAGTTATGGCTCATGGGGAGTTTTCAGTCTTTTAGGAAAGACAGGGAAACAACACTCTTTTGCATTTCTCACTGATCTCCTTAATGTGGATGACTGTGTGATGGTCGACTTTTGAAGTCTCAGATTTTTTCTGTTGAACCATATATATCATAGATTATGATCATATGACCTTAGTGCCACAGCAGTATAAAGTCACATGCTTATACAGTGTAGAAAATTAGATTTTTTCTTTTACTGAATTATTTTCTCATACAATATATCCAGATTATAATTTCTAGTCCTTCTACTCCTTCCTGTTTCTCCCCACCTCCTTCCCCCTCCAGATAAACTCACCTTTTGTCTCTCATTAGAACAGAATTCCAAAAGACAACAACCAGACATAGCAAAATAAAATATAGTAAGATGAAGCAAAACAACTATCGTATCAAATTTATACATAGAACCCAATAGGAGGAAAAGAGTACCAAGATCAGCAAAAGAATCAGTGACCCTTGTCACAGTCAGGAGTCCCATAAAAATACTAATGTATAATATGTATATGTATAATATATTTGCAGAGTACCTAGTACAGAATCATGTCAGCCCTATGCTTGCTGCTTCAGGCTCTGTGAATTCCTAATATTCCTTGATTAGATGGTTCAGAGCACTTTGCTCTCATTGTGTCTTCCATCCCCTCTGGCTCTTACAATCTTTCTGCCCACTCATTCACCGGATTGCCTGAGGTCTGAGTGACTCCATGAGTTTCACAGAGTCTCCAATTTAGACTTTGTCTTCATGAAATATCTGGCTGAGGGCTTCTGTATCTGCTACCATCTGCTGAAGGAAGAAGTCTCTTTAATAATGACTTGATAAGGCACTGATCTATCAATATAGCAGAATATCATTAGGAGTCATTTTATTGATACTTTTTTGTCTGACAGGTAGTGTTTGGTCAAACACTGGGTCTTTGAAAACCTAGTACAGTACACCTGATTCTTGGTATACTGGCTGGTTTTGTGTGTCAACTTGACACAAGCTGGAGTTACCACAGAGAAAGGAGCTTCAGTTGAGGAGATGCCTCCATGAAATCCAGCTGTAAGACATTTTCTCAATTAGTGATCAAGGGGGAAAGGCCCCTTGTGGGTGGGACCATCCCTGGGCTAGTAGTCTTGGGTTCTATAAGAAATCAACCTGGGCAAGCCAGGGGAAGCAAGCCAGTAAGGAACATTCCTCCATGGCCTCTGCATCCTGACATGCTTGAGTTCCAGTTCTAACTTCTTTTAGTAATGAGCAGCAAAATGAAAGTGTAAGCTGAATAAACCCTTTCCTCCCAAACTTGCTTCTTGTTCATGATGTTTTGTGCAGGAATAGAAACCCTGACTCAGACACTTGGTTATCCAAATACTGTCATGTATAGCTTCATTTTTGTAGACCTCAAGTACAATCAAACATTGGTTGGCTACTCCCACAGGCTCTGTGCCACCATAGACCTAGCATATTTTCAGGCAGGACAGATGGCATTTCAAAAGCTGGTTTTGTGTCCAAGTTTTGCTTTGGGTAGCCTGTACCATACCTTCTCTCATCAAAGAGACTCAAATAAATGGGTAAGGGACATATAATCACCAGCTTGACTACTCCATGTTCAATGAGTTGTGTGGGTGTTCTCCTCTGATATGGGGTCTACTGTTACTTTTCAGAGAGAAACCATTTGTCTTAGCAAAAGTCTTTATTTGGGGGGAGTTTTCTTGGGGCCCTCTTTACCATTAACTCAACTAAATGCAGCACAGTTCCACTAGAAGCACTGTCTGGTGATAAGAGATAGTCCTGTTAAGAATACATATCCCCAATTAAGAGAAGACATCATTAAGACCATCTTTATAGATTCCAGGAAGTTTCCACTCTACTATGCTTACACACACACCCAAAGATCCTCCCAAATTCCAGCCATTTATCCATACTCTCTTCCTATACCCTGTTTCTCCCCACCACCTGATATTCCCTCTTTTCTCCCCAGCCACTCCTAATCTGCTTGATAAATCTATTCTATTTCCCCATCCCAGGGAGTCCGTGGGTCTCCCTATCCCCCTTCTCTTTACCCCACCTCTGGGATCTAAAGAATGTAACTTGGTTATTATTACTTAGCAGCAGATATCCAGTTATAAATGAATACATGCCATATTTATCTTTCCAGTTTGATTCCCTCATTCAGTATGATTTAGTTCCATCTGTTTGCCTGAAAATTTCATAATGTAATTTTTAATAGATGAATAATACTCCATTTAGAAAATGTGCAACATTTTCTTTATCCATTATTCTGTTGAGGGATATCTAGTGTTTTCAGTTTCTGGCTATTATGAATAAAGCCACTATAAATATGGTTAAGCCAGTTGCCTTTGTCATAGGATGGCATGACTTTTGGGTGTATGCTGAGGAGTGGTATAGCTGGATCTTGAGGTAGATTCATGACTATCTTTCTGAGGAACTGCCATATTTACTTCCATAGTGGCTGTACAAGTTTGCACTCACACCAGCAAGTGAGAAGTGTTCAGCTTGCTCCACATCCTTGCCAGCATGAGCCATAACTTGTATTATTGTCTTAGCCATTCTGTCAGGTATAAGATAGAATTTCAAAATAGTTTTAATTTGTATTTCCCTGGTGGTTAAGAATGTAGAACATTTCTTTAAGTGTTTCTCAACCATTTCCATTTCCTCTATTAGGAATTCTCTGTTTAGATCCATACCTTATTTTTCAATTGTACTATTTGTTTTTTGATATCGAGCTTCTCGAGCTTTTTTAATATTTCATATTTTAGAACTCTATTGGAAGTGAACCTGGTAAAAATCTTTCACATTGTGTAAACAACCAGTTTGTTTTATTAACCAGTTTGTTAAAGGACTGTGTCCTTTGCCTTACAGAAGCTTTTCAGTTTCATGAGGTCCTATTTATTAATTGTTGATCTTTGTGTTTGTACTATTGATGTTCTGTTCAGAAAGTCATATCCTAGGCCAACGCATTTAAGGCTATTCCCATTTTCTCTTACTTTGGGTTCAGTGTATCTTGTTTTATGTTGTGGTCTTTGACACACTCAAACTTAAGTTTTATGCAGGGTGGTAAATGTGTATCTATTTGCATTTTTCATAAGCAGACACCAGTTTGATTAGCACAGTTTCTTGAAGATTCTGTTTATTTCTCTGTGTATTTCTGGCCCCTTTATCAAAAAATCAAGTGACTATATGTGTGCAGATTTATTTCTGATCTTCAGTTCCATTTCACTGATCAAGATGTCCGTGTTTATGCCATGAGGTTGTTATTATTATAGCTCTATACTACAGACTGAAATCAAGAATTGTGAGGACTCCTAAAGTTTTTCTATTGTTCAGATTATTTTAGCTAATCTAGGTTTTGTTATTTTTCCATATGAAATTGAGAATTGTCTGTAAAGAATTTGTTGAAATATTGATATGAATTCTATTGATTACATAGATTGTTTTTAGCAAGATACCATTTTTAGATATTAATCTTAGTGATTCATGATCATGGGAGATCTTTCCATCTGCTGATATCTTCTTTAATTTTTTTCTTCAAAGACTTGAAGTTTTATCATACAAGTGTTTGACCTGCTTGGTTAGAGTTTCATCAATATGTTTTATATTATTTCAGGTCATTGTGAAGGACATTGTTTCCTTGTTTGTTTGTTTGTTTTTTCCTCAGACTGTGTGTTATTTGAATATGGGAGGGCTACTACATACTATATGTACTCTATCCAGCCACTTTGCTGAAAGTACTTATCAGCTGTACAAGTTCTACAGTAGAATTTTTAGGTTCACTTATGTATACTATTAAATCATCTGCAAAAAATATTTGACGTATTTCTTTTTAATTTATGTCCCCTGATCTCCTTCCATTGTCGTATTTCTTTAGCTAAAAGTTCAAGGACTATAATAACTAGACATAAAGAGAGTAGATAGCCTTGTCTTTTTCCTGAGTTTAGTGAAATTGCTTTGAGTTTCTTTCCATGTAATTTGATGTTGGCTATTAGCATGCTGTTTATGTCTTTATTATGCTTAGGCATGTCTCTTATAGCCCTTGTCGCTCCAGGATTTGTATTATGAAGGAGCACTGGATTTTGTCAAAGGCCTTTAGTTGATCCAATGAGATGATTCTATGGTTTTATTTTCGTTTGTCTTACTTTCTTTATATTGTAGACTTCAATTATTAATTTTCATATATTGAACCATCTCTGTATCTCTGTGATAAAGCATACTTGATCATGGTGTATGACCTTATATTTGGCTTGCAACTATTTTATTAAGTATTTTTGCATCAATGTTCAAAGTAAATTTGTCTGCAATTCTCTTTCTTTATTGAGTCTTCACACAGTTTAATTTCAGGATAACTATGGCCTCATAAAAACGATTTGGGCAAATTTCTATTTTGAGAAATACTTTGAGAAATATTGGCATTAGCTCTTCTTTGAAAATTTGGTAGAATTTTTGTGCTGAAACCATCTGACCCTGGGCTTTTTACTTTCAGAGTATTTTAATGACAAAATAAATGCAGATAAAAAAAATCAGAAACAAAAGGGGGAATTTAGCAGATAGCAAAGAAATCCAGAAAATCATAAAGACATATATTGAAACCATATACTCGACAAAATTTAAAAATCCAAAATAAACAATAATTTTCTTGATAGGTACTGCTTACAAAGGTTCAATCAAGTTTAGATAAATAAACTAAATAGTTCGACAACCTCTAGCAAAATAGGAGAAATCATTAACATCCTGCTATCATTTCTTTTGTACCAAATTTATTCCTCTGTCAAATTTCTCTTTCTTCATTTTCTTCCAGGATATCTTTTTTTTTTTTCTGTGCAAATTCACCATCTCAAAGTGGCAGGAGGAATTATGCATAAGCTAATACAGCCAAGAGCTCTGTAAATTTATCAGCGGGTCTTGGATGCTTTATTCACTGGATATATTCAATGACTGGAGATTCTACATCTAAACCCACAAGTTCACCATTTTTATGCTTGTGAAGCAAAACTCAGTACTCTTGTTTTGGTGAACAATGTTCTGTCTAGCTCCATTGTTTGTACTGGATTCGCCTACCAACTATACCATTATACTGTCTGAATAGCACACATTGTTTATTTAAGTTCAGATACTTGATGGCTTCTTTAATATGAAGATCCTTGATAGCCTGGGCAATCTCACAGGTGATTTTAAGTGACATGAAGAACTGAACCTCTTGATTTTCTTGGTTTTATAGTGTTTCTGGATCAAAAGAATATAGAAACATCTTTACAGGTCACATCCAAGTATTATAGGAAGAGGTAACTCTTATTCTGTTGAATTAGATATTTAAATATTTTCTGGGCTTTTGAGCTTGTATTCTTCTGATTCCTTTATTCTATTATTCTTATGTTTGGTCTTCTCATAGCATCCTGAAGTTCATGAGTGTTTTGTGTCTTTTAGACTTGACTGTTCCATTGACTGATGTATCCATTTCATTTATTGTACCATGAATGCATGAGGTTTTGTCTTCCATAACTTGTATTCTGTTTGTGGAGCTTTCCTTTAGGTTCCTGTTTAAAATCTTATTATTTTTTTTTTTTTCATCTCCAGAATTACCTCAGTAGTTTCTCTTTTGTTTTTTGGTTGTTTGTTTGCTTGTTTTTTATCTATTCTATTTCCACTCTTAGGTCTTGACCAATTTTATGTGTTGCCTTCAACTCTTGTGTTTTTATTTGATTTCTTTAAGGTTTATATATTCATTTCCTCCAATTTTGCTTGTATTTACTGGATTTCCTTAAAACATTTATTCATTTTATTTAAAAATAAGTTTTCATTTTTTATATTTCACTTTAAGTATTTCTTCTTGTTTGTCTTAGATGTCATAATATTCAAAGCCTACTTCAGTAAGACGGCTGAGCTCTAGTGGGAATATATTGCCAGTGCTATTATTGACTGGGATTTTACACTGGCACCTAGGTATCTGAGTTTGGGATGATTATAAGTATAGATGCTCATTTCTGGATTTGTCTTTGCTGGGTAGGTGTTTTATACAAATGATAAACAGACTGAGAAAGAAATTAGGGAAACATCATCCTTCACAATAGTCACAAATAATATAAAATACCTTGGTGTGACTCTAACTAAACAAGTGAAAGACCTGTATGACAAGAATTTCAAGTCTCTGAAGAAATAAATCGAAGAAGATCTCAGAAAATGGAAAGATTTCACATGCTCATTTATTGGCAGGATTAATATAATCAAAAAGGCCATCCTGCTGAAAGCAATCTACAGATTCAATGCAATCCTCATCAAATTTCCAACTCAATTCTTTATAGAGTTTGAAAGAGCAATTTGCAAATTCATTTGGAATAACAAAAAACCAGGATAGCTAAAACTATTCTCAACAAGAAAAGAACTTGTGGTGGAATGATCATCCCTGACCTCAAGCTGTATTACAGAGCAATAGTGATAAAAACTGCATGGTATTGGTACAGAGACAGGAAAGAAGATCAGTGGAATAGAATTGAAGACCCAGAAATGAACCCACACACATATGGTCACTTGCTATTTGACAAAGGAGCTAATACCATCCAGTGGAACAATGATGCAATTTTAACAAATGGTGCTGGTTCAGCTTGTGGTCAGTACATAGAAAAATGCAAATTGACCCATTCTTATCTCCTTGTACAAAGATCCAGTCTATGTGGGATCAAGTACCTCCACATAAAATCAGATAAACTGAAATTTCTAAAGGTGAAAGTGGGGAAGAGCCTCTAACACATGGGCACAGGGAAAAAAAAATACTGAACAGAACACCAATGGCTTGTGCTGTAAGATCAAGAATCAACAAATAGGACCTCATAAAACTGCAAAGCTTCTGTAAGGCAAAGGACACTGTCGATTGGACAAAAAGGCCACCAACAGAGTGGGGAAAAAAGCTTTATCAATCCTACATCCAATAGTGGGCTAATATTAAATATATATAAAGAATTCATGAGGTTAGAACCTAGAGAGTCAAATAACCCTATGAAAAATGGGGTACAGAACTAAACAAAGGATTTTCAACTGTGGAATATGAAATGGCTGAGAAGCACCTAAAGAAATGTTCAACATCCTTAATCATCAGGGAAATACAAACCAAAACAATTCTGTGATTCCACCTCACAGCAGTCAGAATGGCTAAAATTAAAAACTCAGCTAACAACAGGTGCTGGTGAGGATGTGAAGAAAGAGGAACACTCCTACATTGCTGGTGGCATTGCAAGCTGGTAGAACTACTCAGGAAATCAGTTTGGAGGTTTCCCAGAAAATTGGATGTAATGATACCTGAGAACCCAGTAATACCACTCCTGGGCATACACCCAGAAGATGCTCCAGCATGTTCATCACAGAATTATTTATAATAGCCAGAAGCTGGAAAGAACTAAGATGTCCCTCAGTGGATACAGAAAATGTGGGACTTTTATACAATGGATTACTACTCAGGTATTAAAAACAGTGAATTTATGAAATTCTTAGGCAAATGGATGGAATTAGAAAATATCATCCTGAGTGAGGTAACCCAATCACAAAAGAACACACATGGTATGCATTCACTGATAAGTGGATATTATCACAAGTTCTCCAAATAACTGGCATACAATTCATAGACCACATGAAGCTCAAGAACGAGGAAGAGCAAAGTGTGGGTGCTTTGGTCCTTTTTAGAAGGAGAAGAAAATATCCACAGGAGCAAATATGGAGATGAAGTGTAGAACAGAGACTAAAGGAAAGGCCATCCAGTGACTGTCCCAATGGGAAATTCATCCTATATACAGTTATCAAACCCAGACACTATTGTGGATGCCAAGAAGTACATGCTGAAAGGAGCCTGATATGACTGACTTGGTGTCCCCAATAGAAGAGTTAGAGAAAGGACTGAAGGAGTTGAAGGGATTGCAAACAATATTAACCAACCAGTCCCCCCCCCACCCCCCCAGCTCCCAGCGACTAAGCCTTCAATGAAGGAGTACACATGGCTCCAGCTGTATATGTAGAAAGGATGGCCTTGCCATGCACCAATGGGAGGAGAGGTCCTATGAAGGCAAGATAGATGCCCCTGTGTAGGGGAATCGAGTCTGGGGAGGTGGGAGTGGGTGGGTGAGTGGAGGAAAGCCCTCATAGAAGCAGGGGGAGGGAGGATGGGTTACGGGGCTTCTGAGGGGGGCGAGAAAGGTGATATCATTTAAAAAGTAAATAAAGAAAATATCCAATATAAAAAAGAAAAAAGAAAAAGAAAAAGAGGTGTTAGTCTTCAGTGTACTTATCGCCCTGGGAGAAGCAGCCTTTGTTTGGGTTAGCAGGGGATACCTTTTGGGCTCAGAGGCTGGAATAAGGCTACAAGTAGGGTAAGGAAGGTTAGAAGAGAATAATCTGTGGGATACACAGGAGATGGGAGCAGGAAGGCAGGCAAGGCTGCCTTGGGTGTTCTGCTGCAGACCTGGGGATGAGACTGGGAGATTGAATTTGGGAGAAGAGAGAGAAAGGAAAATGTCTGGAAATTAGATTTTATCCTTTAACTTTAAATAAAATAGTTCAGGAATAATCATTCTGTTTTTTTTTTTAATTTTTAATTTTTATTTCTACTTGATGAAGGTGAGATAATAAGAAATTGTAGAAACCAGGTAGTGGTTGGTAATTCAGAGGTAGGTTGATCTCTGGCTTACAGGGCAAGTTACTGGAAAGGCAAAACCTGTCTCAAACAAACAAACAAACAAACAAACTAGAACATAATTTCAAAGGAACACAGTGATTTTAAGAATTTGCTTTTACAATAACAAAAAATAATTAAGTGATTTAAAAATTAAATCACTTAAATTGCAGTCTTTATTCCCTGAAAAATCAGTGTACTGTAGTAGCAGGGAAAACTGCCCCTGCATTTATATATATATATATATTTTTAATTAGGTATTTTCCTCATTTACATTTCCAATGCTATCCCAAAAGTCCCCCATACCCTCCCCCTACTCCCCTACCCACCCACTCCCAATTTTGGCTCTGGCATTCCCCTGTACTGGGGCATTTTAAATAAAGGCATGAGTCTACAGCCCTGGTTAAAACTTATTCAGATTAATTTATAGGTCTGGCCACTGCAATTCCAAACTGACTATAACAACTGCAAGCACACTAAGCATGAGAGAATTCCATGTCCCTGTTATTAGCAAGACTTTCTTCTAATCCCCCGTGAAATTCTCAGAGAACATGGACCAATGTGCAGAGCAGAAACCTGAACAATAACAGCTTATGTCTGTATCAACATCCTGCCTTAGATGTCTGCTCCTTATTACTACCAGGGGAGATTGCATTTGGTAAAACAAAACAAAAATTGTTTGTTTGTTTGTTTGTTTTAAATTTGATTTAACTAACCCACAGAAGACAAAATGGGATATTACACTTTAGGACTACTTAATAAACACTAGAGTGTTATGTATAAGTAACTAGCAAATATTTCTTTTGGAGCAATAAAAACATTTTGAAATATAACTGCTTTTCAGAAGTAGAATCTTTCTTTCTTGATATAGCTAACATGGCAATGACACTAAGAGTGACATTGTCTTTGCCACAGCCATGTCTGATCATAAGTAGGCAGGAACATAGTGTAAATTTTTCTTCCTGAAACTGTTTTGTTTTAAAAGCTAGACCACAGACAACTGATGCTTAAACGAAAATGCTATGTATAGATGGATTACTAATGGTGGCAGGTGATATCAGCCACGCTGATAAAATAAATAAATAAATAAATAAATAAATAAATAAATAACAACCCTACAAATTTTCTCAGCAAATTAAAAGTAGATTTTTCTTAGTCTGAAAAGTTACATGTCCAAAATCTTAAAGCTAATAAGTGTAACATTTTACCTCTAAAAATAAGGATAAGATAAACATACCTTTTCTCATTATTTGATTAGTCACTATGATGGACTAGTCAACAAGGCAACAAATAAGAATAAAAAATGTATAAAACCGGATGGACCTGGAGGGCATCATCCTGAGTGAGGTAACCCAGTCACAAAGGAACTCACACAATATGTACTCACTGATAAGTGGATATTAGCCCAGAAACTTAGGATACCCAAGATACAAGATACAATTTGCTAAACGCATGAAACTCAAGAAGAACGAAGATCAAAGTGTGGACACTTTGCTCCTTCTTAGAATTGAGAACAAAACACCCATGGAAGGAGTTACAGAGACAAAGTTTGGAGCTGTGACTAAAGGATAGACCATCTAGAGACTGCCATATCTGGGGATCCATCTCATAATCAGCTTCCAAAAGCTGACACCATTGCATACACTAGCAAGATTTTGCTGAAAGGACCCAGGTAGAGCTGTCTCTTATGATACTATGCAGGGGCCTAGCAAACATAGAAGTGGATGCTCACAGTCAGGTATTGGATATATCAAGGGCCCCCAATGGAGAAGCTAGGGAAAGTACCCAAGGAGCTAAAGGGATCTGCAACCCTATAGGTGGAACAACATTACGAACTAACCAGTACCCCAGAGCTCTTGTCTCTAGCTACATATGTATCAAAAGATAGCCTAGTCGGCTATCACTGGAAAGAGAGGCCCATTGGACTTGCAAACTGTATATGCCCCAGAACAGGGGAACGCCAGGGCCAAAGAGTGGGAGTGGTTGGGTAGGGGAGTTGGGGGGGAGGGTATGGGGGACTTTTGGGATAGCATTGGAAATGTAAATGAGGAAAATACCTAATAAAAATATCAAAAAAAATAAAAACAAAAATCACATAAAAAAAAAGCTATAGGCTCAAGAGAAGTATAGAATAAGTAATTCAGGCTCATTAATCAGTAAACTGTAATGTGTAAGTAGAAGGAGAGAAAGAGGAGAGTTACATCAATTAAAAGTCTGTGAATTAAAAAAAAATCCTGCCATTGTAATTTGCTCCCTATTTTTTTTAAAGATTAATTTTATTTATGAGTACACTGTTGCTGTCTTCAGACACACCAGTAGAGGGCATCAGATCCCATGACAGATGGTTGTGAGCAACCATGTGGTTGCTGTGAATAGAACTCAAGACCTCTGGAAGAGCAGTTAGTGCTCTTAACTGCTGTTCCATTTCCCCAGCCCTGCTCCCTTTTTTTGTTAAAGAAGAGATTTTGCATTTGATCAACAATAAATAGATTACAATAATCAATATTGGAGTAAAGAAAAATTAGGAGCGAGGAGAGAGGCCAGTGATTTAAGACTTTGCCTCTTAAGTTAGCAGGCCCATCACCCATGTAGATACCTGGTAGAAGAGGTATCCTAACTGGGATTCCTACAGGAGGAAGGCAGAGAGATGGAATTCCTACAGCAGCTGGGCATTCAAAGGAGCAATTTTGAAGAGCCTAGGTTCAATTACTCAATAAGTACGCTGTAGTGTCATAGACACAAATGAATGAACACTGAAGGGCATCCATGCACATACGTGGGCCCTTACTTACACAAACAGGTATATACATGGGCACATATACTTCACATGCAAATGGAATATCTTAGTTAGCTTTCTGTAATTGAAATAAAACACCATGATAGGATGGGGCCACCTAACTACAAAAGTTTTGACCAGAATTGTTCCTGCCTAATGGAAATGTAGGAACAAAAAAGTTGCAGAGTCTGAAGGAAAGGGCATCTAGAGATCCATCCCATGCTCAGGCACCAAACCCTGGCACTGTTTCTGATGTCATGTTGTGCTTGCCAGCAGGAGCCTAGCATGGCTTTTCTCTGAGAGGCTCTACCAGCAGCTGACTGAGATAGAAGCAGATATTGGACTGAGGTCAGGGATCTCTATGGAAAAGTTAGGGGGGAGGGTGGAAGGAGATGAAGGGGATGGTAACCCTCATAGGAAGACCAACAGAATCAATGCACCCAGACTCCTTAGAATTCCCAGGGTCTAAGTTACCAACCAAAGAGCATACATAGGCTGGTCTGCTGCCTCTGTTTTCAGAGGACTGCTTGGTCTGGCCTCTGTGGGAGAGGATGAGCCTAATCTTGTAAAGACTTTGATGCCCCATGCCAGGAAATAGGGATGCTGGGGGTGGGGTTAGGTGGGGGCCGATGGGTGCAGGGATGAAGAGGGAGGAGCACCCTCTCAATGAAAAAGGTGAGGGGGGATGGGGTAAAAAACTCTGGGAGGGGGGAAGAAGGGGATCAAGATTTGAATGTAAATAAATGAAATAATTTAATAAAAAATGAAATAAAGAAGCAGATTAGTTGAAGAATGTGTACTTAAAAGTCATTTTAAATGGAAAAGGTCTGGTTTACATCCTGTTTTTTGTCCGGTTTGACTAACATCCATAACAATCCTGAGTCAAGAGTCACATGTATATTTATTTTCATTAATTCATACTACAGTACTAAGTACTATACTAAAAGTAAAAATCTAGATACATTAAGGTCATTTTCTGACCTACTTGGAGAATACTTATTTTAAATAAATGTATAAAATATTTTTCTATTATTTTAAAATTTGGAAGATCTAGTTGCCACATTTGCAATTGCTGAATCAATCTTAGTATACCAAATGTAAGGATGAATCATGGTTAAAAAGAGCACTTATATTTTATTTTAAATGGAATTGCAAAGAATATATGAAGAAAACCTTATTAGTTTTTGAATAAAATTTGCATATATTAGCATGCAAATTTGAGTAATTTTTGGTAGAATTTTAAATAGTAATAAAATCACAATTATTGTTGCATAATAAGGAAATTTCACAGTTTGGATGTAATGGAAAATGAACATTATAAAAGTTTAAAATATATGTTTTGTTTATAGTAGAACTCAGTACCCATACCAAATCCCAGTGGCTGTCTATCTCATGGATATGTCAGAATGTTGAGTCAATGAACACATGGATAGAACCTATTCATTGATCTATCCATTTCAGTAAAGTCTCATGTGCTTTTGGTTCTCTTGTTTCCCTCCTCCTAAGGATTGAAACCACAGACATGTGCAATCATCCCTGATTTATAGGGTGTTGGCATCCAGGACTTCATATATGATAGACAAGCACTCTACCAATTAACGTGGGAACCTAGTTCCTTTCCTCAACAGTGGCTCCATCTGCAAGTGACATCTTTAAATTGATAACTTCAGATTTTGTTGTAGGAATCCTGGTGGTTCCTGACAAGTGAAGGTGAGAATGTTTGGAGAAATGTGTTTGAGAGCTTTGCATGGCTCACTCTTGGACTGGCAACTATGGGTGGGGTTCAGTTTATCTGCAAAAATGGTTGTGTTTATATGAATCAGCGACAAATAGATACAGGCTGTGTCAATAAGGAAAAGAAGGTGGATTTGGGTAAGAAAATGGAGTTTTCTGCTAGAATGTATATAACATTTCAGCATTCTTTATTTTCTGTAAGAAAATATAAATTTTACATTAAATATTGAGGATTGAGAAATTGGGCATTTTATAAAAGCCGTGTTTCTAATGGCAGAGACAATCTAAATCTATAATAACAAGCATTCCACTATTAAATTACAATAACATGCATTAAATGAAATATTATGAAGATATAAGTAGGAAAAAGAGGAATATTGTGTGAGGACAAATAATAACAATATGTAATAATATATGTGTCATGCTGTTTGTTTCAAATCATATGAGCAGAAATATTTGAGTCTGCAACAGTTTTTATAACCTGGGTTGATGAAGGGAAGGTGAACATAGGTACTATCTTAAGCACATCTAGACTGTAGCATCAACATGGTTTGATATTTTTTGCACATTTGATATTTGTTTTTTTTTTATTTTTTTACTTCTCCTAATATACTTTTTATTTATTTAATTATTTAAAAAATTAACACTTAAGGTCATCATTGCTGCAGAACTACATAGGGGCATCTCACAATATCAACCTCTCCATTTTCCATGTATGATTTTCATTTCTTTTCCATAGGATGCCCTGTCAAGTTAAGCTGAAAGATAACTGGCAGGAGATGCATCAACACAATGTCATTTCTGTACAGTAAAGTTTATTAAAATTGTTCTTCTGACTTAAATTAGCTTTATTACATCATTAAAAAGAGAATGTATCTACTATGATTAGAAATCTCATATTTCTAAGAGCTCGGTGAAGTATTATATAAGATAATATGTCAAGAGTTGAGAATAGGGTAGGAATGGTGTTTATAACATAATGAGAGACTTCCCTATGACATTCCACTCTTTCTTACTATTTGTAATCTTTCTAAAGCTTAGAACATAGCTGAATTAATAGTAAATTCTTATTTATTTACTGGCTCATCACTCAAGTACATAAGCATTCATTTTTGACTATGGTAAGGTGGTTTGTGAACAATTCTTATTTGGTAAATCAAAGTAGTGTTTAATGATTTCAATCTTTTTCTTGGAAATCCTACTTGAGGGAACTAGTGTGTGTGTGTGTGTGTGTGTGTGTGTGTGTGTGTGTACCTGTCATCCTGTGTTACTCACGAAACTTGAGCAGAAGGATCATTTGAGCCCTAGAGTTTGAGACCCTCTTAGGAATCATTACCGGCCTCTTAAAACAAAACTAGACAAAAACCTATTTACATTGCATTATTATCCTATTTGCAAAAACCAATTCTCTGGTGAGTTATAAACATCAGCAAAGCAGAGTTTTAGGAAGATAGCATTCAGTGGGTCCTCCTGGTTGGACAAGAGCTACTGGCTAATGTATGGAGTAAATCAAGTATAAAAGTCAGATATGCTATGTGAATCTAGGTAACATTGTAGAAACTGCACCTTTTCAGGTCCTTATTCTTAACGCATGTTCGCGACCGGCCAGGAAAGACGCAACAAACCGGAATCTTCTGCGGCAAAAGCTTTATTGCTTACATCTTCAGGAGCAAGAGAGAGAAATGGCGAAACCCCGTCCCTTTTAAGGAGAATTATCCTCCACCTAGGACGTGTCGCTCCCTGATTGGCTGCAGCCCATTGCCTGAGTTGTCGTCACGGGGAAGGCAGAGCACATGGAGTGAAGAACTACCCTTGGCACATGCGCAGATTATTTGTTTACCACTTAGAACACAGGATATCAGTGCCATCTTGTAACGGCGAATGTGAGGGCGGCTCCCCACACCTTATAACAGTAAACTATTCCTAATGAGAGCTGAAGTTCTACTTGGAACCTCTGCTCCCCTGGCTGTTATTTAAATTGGAAGATATAACTTACTATTTTATATCACTTTGAAGTTAAAAATCAAACAATTTGTCAGCACAGATTAGGATAAACATTAACATCTTATTGGCTTCACCAGCGTATTCATCCATCCATGTATCCATCCATGCATGCTTAGTTCCATCCATCAATCCACTTAGCAACTACATGTTGGTTTCTTGTTATTTGCCAAGCTCTAGACCAAGCACCAGAAATGTAAACATGAGGATAGAGGCTCTGACTTCAAGGAGCTTAAAATCTTATATTGAGATCATCAAAGAAATTATAGTTCAATAGACTGTGAAAGATTGAAAAATATGTGCTTCTGAGAAAACTATACTTAGCATAACTGACTATACCACAGTTAGGTGACAGATAAAGAAATCTGCCAGTCAAGAAAATCAGTGTGGCTCTATGACCTCTAATGGACTTTGAGGTTTCCAGAGGACAGTTTTCAGAAAACTGAAGCATAAAGTCTCTAAATTATGAGTCATGTCTCTGCCCCCATTCAGCCTTCTGTTACTAATATCCTTGACTCTATTGTATTTCCTTTGAAACTCAGCCAGTGAAATTTTTTGTGAATCCTAGCTCAGATCAGGTAAATACTGTATTCACATCATCAGTATAAGACACAAAACATAGAAAACTACCACTAGTTTTTAGATAATATCCCATATTTGTATTGATAAGCCGTTAAGTATTTCAAGTTGAAATTCAGAAATGTTTTGTTTGGATTGGGTTGATTTTCATTGGAACTAACCAAAGTAATTTGGTTACTACACTGTGGAGCCTTTGCTCTAAAGAAAATTTGAAATAAAAATTATTAACTGACATAAGTCAGTGCAACTGGATATATTTTATACAAGTATATGATTCTATAAAGTAAAATTTGGCTGAATTATTTGAATGTGAGTTCCAAATAATGCTATTCTCTTTTTGCATAAACTAGGAAGTATCCTCTGTCCTACTTACATCATTACATACATCAAATGGCTCAGCTGAGAAGCTCAATGTCAGAAAGGAGGCTCGATTGTTACTATGTCAGAGAGCAGCTTGCCCAAGATCCACAACCTGGAATAAGTTCTGTTCTCCCTACTGATTTACCTGACAGGTAGAAATATTGCAGTAGGGAAAAATATGAGTATCATTTCAGCGATGAGCTATGGAAGCTTTTAGTAACTTTTAATAAGAAAGATGACTTTCAAGTCATTCCTTACTTGAGAACCTTTACTGAGATGAGGGCTGCACAACTAAGTGGAAACCTTGCCTGCTTCATTGTGTCTGCTTGCACAGAAGTTACAACTTTTCTGATGCTAAGTAGGTGGTGACTTCACAGCTGATAAGACTAGAAACCATCATGAGAATGAGGAAGGTGAGGAGGATAAAAAAGAGGTGGAGAAGGAGGAGGAAAAGAAGGACTTTGCTTTCCCATTTACCCATTTGGCTACTTAGCCAGAGTTCTTTCTTTTTTTTACTGGTAGTGCTAGGACTTGTGTTCATTCTGATTCTTGGAAAATGAGATTGCTGTTAGAACCTAGACAGAAATGATGTGGTTATAATCTAGATGATTATATTAATGATATTATAAATGGGAATTCAAATTATTGTTCTCTTAGAGAAATGGGGATGGGAAAGTATACTCATACCAGACACAACATAAAATTAAGTTACTCCACACAAAATGTGAATTTTTTGAACCCCAAGAGAAAATTGTTAAATATAGGTATATACAAAGACAGCTTTTTGACTACTATAAAAATGGAAAAATTTTGGACCTAATTGGACTGTGACATGAAGAAGGCACAGTTACTAACTAGTCCCCTCTTGGTGGAGGGCAGGCAATTTCTGAGAAGCCAAGGCTAGCTTGCTATGGAAACTATCAAGGAGGAAAAGAATAGGGGCTGAGGGAGAAGGGTCCAGCAACACCTTTGCTGAGCACCGTTTCCGATCTTCTAAGTCTGATTCTGATTACTCCTGCCATTTCTGAAAGCTCAGAGCCTGTGTATTTGACAAGGAAATAGACTAAAAAAATGAACTGCATGTAAACTATTTATAGGTTTGCTAGCCCAGAGAAATAGGACAGGCTGCCAGCAGCAGCAGCAGCAGCAAATTCCAAATTGGCCATAAATCTGAAATAGGAAATATCAGACATGCACTGGGCATGGTATGCCAGGATCAGCTTTTGAGCTAAGAAGTGTGTTATACATATAAACAAGGAGAACACCTTTCATTTGTTCTCTCTGTTTGTTGAAGGTGAAAATTGCAGCCTAGAATTGCCACTCACAGCAAAAGCCTGTTACTGGGACAAACCATTGTTTATATTTTCTGCTTTATTACTATAAATGCTCAAACTATTAGCGGTTTTGCTGAAGTAAAAGGGTTCCACTGCTAGCAGGAGTGGGCTAGAGCCTGCTGGACTCAAATGTTTGTTCTCTGTTTAGCCTCAGGCAGGTCCTTTAGCTTTTGTGGCTCAATTTAATCTTTCTACAAGCTCAGAAGAAAGTGTAAAGCTGTCCTCAACACAGTCGCTAGTAGCCTCAGGACAGTCATGCCACCTTCAGGGGTCATCTGATACCAGGGGACAAAGTAAGTAACTACACACTGACAAAAGACCTGGAGGTATGTTAGGTGCTAGTTCCTACCCTAGAGGCATTACCTCATTGGCCCTAGGCACTTTCCACTCTCTGCCTTAAGTGCTGATATAGACAATTCTGAAAATGGTACAGCCTTCCCCATAAACTGTTATCAGGTACTATAAGCTCTTCTCCCTTGTAAATAGGGTCTTAGACCCAGTTAAGATAGTTATAATAGCAATAAAACATATGTGGACTAACTGGAGTACCTTGTGGAATCAAACATGACCAATAACTGATACAATTTTAAAAGAAAAACTGGATACCCAGTCTTTAGTGGGGGGAACATTCCTCGAGAGATAGTGGATTATTTCACAATACAGTAGAATCTGAACTCTAAGGGCTTGTGAGAGGTTCTAGAGTGGAGCGAGAGGTAGCAACAGTCTCCACGAAGGAATTGATGAAGTTGTGCAGATAGATGGCCCTTTTTATGTTGTTCTGCTTTGTTATTTATTAATTTTTGAGCCAGGGTCTCATGCATGCAAGGAAAACCACAAATTTACTGTGCAGAAGAGGATTACTTGGAACAACTGATCCTCCTGTATCTACATCTGACTTCTGGGATTATGAGTATGTGCCATAACACCTGCTTTTCATGTTCCTGGTAATACCATGAAGACGTGTATTTCAATAGGAAATAAATTACATAACATCAATTGCATAATTATATTAAATACAGAGTTGTTCTTGGTGCTGAGCACCTATAATCTCTTAAAAGGCTGGCGAATAAGAGTTATAATCTCAGAGCTACCTTGAATAACTTAGGGAAGCCATACCTCAAAATGAAGAGCAGCTAGGAAGATAGAGGATGTGCCCAAGTGGTAGTAGCATTCACCTTATATGACTGGGGTTTGAGGTGTGTGTGTGTGTGTGTGTGTGTGTGTGTGTGTGTGTGTGTGTGTGTGTGTGTGTGTAAAATGTATAACTAGCATAGAGAAACATTCATGTTTTAAAATGAATTTATGTTTATGTGTGTAACTGCTAACATTCTGCTGAGAGTGGATATTAAATAATTATAAGATGTTCTCATTCTTGTTCTCTTCTGGTTGATTCATATTGTTGTTCTTCTTATGGAGTTGCAAACCCCTTCAGCTCCTTCAGTGCTTCCCCTAACACCTCCATTGGAGTCCCAGTGCTCAGTTTGATAGTTGGCTGCAAGCATCTGTATCTGAATTGAACAGGCTCTGGCAGAGCCTCTCAGGGGACAGCTATACCAGGCTCCTGTCACCAAGTGCTTCTTGGCATCAGCAATAGTGTCTAGGTTTGGTGTCTGCAGATGGGATGGATCTCTAGGTGGGGCAGTTTCTGGATGGCCTTTCCTTCAGCCTCTGCTCCACTCTTTGTTCCTGCATTTCTTTTGACAGGAGCAATTGTGTAATATTTTTGACATGGATGAGTGGCCCCATCTATCAACCAGGAGCTGTGCCTATCTACTAGATATGTTCTCAAAAGGTTCTCTCTCCCCTTTGTTGGGTATTTTAGCTAATGTCATCCCTGATGCATCCTGGGAACCTCTTGGGTCTCTGGCATTTACCTGCAGTTCCCCAACCTCCTCTGCTACACACCTCTGTTCAATTTCCTGACCCTCTGTACTTCTCCCCTGTTTATTCCCACACCTGATCCTGCCTGCCTTTATTCCTCCCTCTCCTCTCTTCCTCCCAGGTCCCTCCCTCCCTCTACCTCCCATGATTATTTTCTTGCCCCTTCTGAGTAGAACTGAAGCATCTACACTAAGGTCTTCCTTCTTTTTGAGCTTCATATGGTCTGTGAGTTGTATCGTGTGTATTCCAAGATTTTCCTAACACCCACTTGTCAGTGAGTGCATACCATGTGTGTTCTTTTGTGATTGGGTTACCTCAGGATAATATTTTCTAGTTTCAACCATTTTCCTGAGAATTTCATGAACTCATTGTTATTAGTAGCTGAGTAGTACTCCATTGTGTAAATGTACCACATTGTCTGTAACCATTCCTCTGCTGAGGGACATCTGGGTTGTTTCTAGCTCCTATTATAAATAAGGCTGCTATGAACATAGTGGAGCACGTGCCCTTGTTATATGTTAGAGCATCTAAACTTGTTCAGGCAAGGTCTACATTCTTGCTGCTCAGAAGCCTGTTGAATTCATTGTCAGCATGCGCTGATTATCCAATTTAGTGGTATACACTCTGATATTTCTGCATTTGCATAGCACATTCCCTATACCTCTGTCCCCTTCCTTCCTTCTCAGTCTCTTATAAATATTATTATGTGTCTAGACTTCATGATTTAAACTTTCATATATAAGAGACAACAGCTAACATTTGGTTTTTTGTGCCTGACATTTCTCATTTAACTCAGTGTCCTCCTGTGGAAGGTTTTAATTTTTCTTTATGGCAAAATAATGTTCTAGTGTGTATATACACATTTTACAGCACTTGAAATATGTATCTTCTAAGTTGAAGGGGCAACTGAGTAATTAAGAGTATCTACTGCTCTTCCAGAGGATCCAAATTAAGTTGTATACCCAGAATCCACATCAAATCACTCACAATCTCTTCTAACTCAAGCTCCAGGGCATCCAACACTCTTCTCTGGCTTACATAAGCATGTGTATGTGCACTCAGACATACACATATACATACAACCACAATGACATTGGTAATCTAAAAATAAAATCTATCTTCTTTGGACATATATGTTTTGTGGTTCTTATTACAGGTAACAACAGTACATATTTCTTTATTTCTGAGTTTATCTTGTACAATGACTATATGGTAATTTAAACATCCATTATCTACTGAACATTTATATGGTTCAGTGCTAGGGCTATTAAAGTTATTAAGAATATTTACAAGTCTTTTATGAACATGTGCTTTCTTTTAGCCCTTGGAAATCTATCTATGCATGAAAAGGTAGTAATATAAGGGACTGGAGTTAAAGTATATCTCATGTCATTTCACCAGTAAGAGACTAGGCCAACACTTGATATAGTCAGATATTTAAATTTAGTCATGGAAGTAGGTATTTACCAACAGTTCATTGAATTTTTAATTAATATTTTCTTCATTATAGATGATTTTGACTTTTTATTTGGATTTTTATTTGTTACACATCTGATTTTAATGGGATGCTTGTGTTCTTTGCTTTATATCTTTTGTAGTCTTGTTTTTTTCTTGAATTTTAACAATTCTTTAAAATTATTTATTTTTATTTTTTTTTATGAGTATAAGCATTTTCCTGCAAGAAGTTATATACACCATACGCTGGTCTACTTCATGGCTCACAGAGGCCAGAGGAAAACATACAATCTTCTAAAGCTGGAGTTACAAGTAGTGACCTGTTGCTGTGTTAGCCTGGGAAATGAACCCAGGTTAAACGTTCTGAACAACTGAATCATCTCTCCAGGCCAAAATTCCAACAGTGCTTTACCCATTATGGATTTAAATCTCATTTCAGTTTTCAGTTGCAATGATGCCTAACTGGTCAATGATTTGTCTTTTCATTTTCTTTTATTAAAAGCCTTTATCATTTCTATTTAACATAATATTAGGAATTACAGACAGATAATAAATAGTCACTATAAAAAAGATTTATTTACTTTGATGATTCTCCTAAAATTATTTGCGAATTTGCAATTTATTTTAAAATTAGAGTTTTTTAAAGATTTCATTTTTACAAACACACACACCAGAGAGAGAGAGAGAGAGAGAGAGAAAGAGAGAGAGAGGGAGAGAGAGAGAGAGAGAGAGAGAGAGAGAGAGAGAGAGAGAGAGAGATGCCTCCAGGTGGAGGAGGGTATTAGACTCTCTGCAGCTGGAATACAGGCAGTTGTGAGCTGTCCAGTGTGGCTGAAGGCTGAAGGAACCTGATTCAGGTTCTTTGCAAGAGTGGAAACACTACAGTGTTCTTATGAATCAAACTCCAGACTTTTCCAACTTTCTCATTGTTTATAGTTATCTTTGCTTATACTTTCCACTTCTGGTTGTTTAGCTTCCTGTCTCTCTACATTTGATCTTTTCTTTCTGTTTGGTATTGTTTTATAAGATCCAAGTCATGAGTGAACTTGTTCAATATTTGTGAGTGTTTGTCCTGTTTCAGTCACATAATGTCTTCTAATCCTATTGTTACATCTAGAGAGTTTTAACTATTCCCAAGTGACTTGTGGTTTCCTAAAACTTGAATTGTGTTTTAAGTTTATCTGGGTCAATGATTCAGGTCAAAAATTATCTGGGTTGTTTTTTATTTTTTGTTTGTTTTTTATTTTTTGAACGGTGTAAAAATATGGATATAGATAGAACTTTGTATCCTGTTCCTGGTCACTTCCTAATTTTTTTCCCTAGTATGAAAGCATTTGTTGAAAAACTATGCTCTATATAATAATTTCCATTAGTATTTTCCATCTCCATGTATGGGAATATTTCTGGGTGTATTTTCTTCCCTGATGTATTTTCCCTGTTGACATCAATACCTGTCATCTTCATTACCTCAAGTTTTTATATGGAAATCAGACAGATTTTGCATTTATTTTTCTTTTCCAAATCATCTGGAGTTTGCAGCTCCATGGAAATTAAAATACCAGATTCTCAAATTCTAAGGGGAAAAACAAAAGAGAGTGTACCTGCTTCGATTTTGTTTGACAATTGTTGAATCTATGTTACACTTTATGAATAGTTGACATCTTTATACACTGATTCTTCCAACCCATAAACATTCCCCGTGTGTATACATAAACATATCTACATAAACACATAAACATACCCACTTATTGGGGATTTAATTTTTTTCTCCCAGAAATATATTTTGTTTTGACTGCAAAGTTAATATATATTTTATTTCAATTATCCATTTATCTTTCACATGTTGAATTCACAGTAAATTATATTATTTTCTGTCTTTCTTTCTTCTCACATGCGCTATTGTCTTGCCAGCAAGAACAGACGCGTGAGAAAAAGGCATTGCTTATATACACCTTAGTGTGGCGTGTCCACATCTGATTGGCTGCTCTCCCAGAGCCTCATCACCACGCCCCGGGATGGGCCGTGACTTGGCACGAAAACACTCTCGCACATGTGCACATTGCTTATTTACCAATTAGGCCATGCAGGCACAGCGGAAACTGCTTCTCACACTTTCTGAGTAGCAATACAATAAATAAAAAAAAAAAAATTGAAGAGAACCGTGTATCTTGGAACCTACTAAATTTGCCTGGAAGCTTTTTGAGTCTCTGTAGTATTTTCTATAATGCTAGATCAGAAGCAGTGATGATTCTCTTTATAGATGGAGTTATTTCTTGTCCTTTTCCAAAGTAAGTTTATTGAAACTTAATTTCTTGCTTATTGTGCTGGATAGGACTTCTAGGAAAATGTTTAAATGAAGTAGATAATAATGTAGATGTATCTTGATCTTATGGAGAAGAGATTTAGTCTCCAGGCCTTAACTGTAACATAGCTTCCACTGTTGGATTATATCATTTTGGGAAGAAGTTTCATTGAGATTTTATTATAAGTAGATATTGGACATTTAGTGGTGTTTTATGTCGATTGATATGATCATAATCTTTTTTGCTGATATCTTAATGTTAAACTAACCTTACATTTCTTAGATAAATAACAGTAAATTAAGATGTACCACTATTCAATTCATGTATCATTTAGCTGTCTTGTTAAATTTTTAAAGTTTTTGTTTACTTTCATAAGAGATATTGATCTAGCGTTTTTGTTTGTTTATTTGGGATTTTCGGTAGTTTACTATTTAACTGATTTTAAGAAAGAAGTTTTCTTACCAAACAGGTTCAGAGATATAATTTTTCAATTTTTTTATTAGATATTTTCTTCATTTATGTTTCAAATGCTATCCTGAAAGTCCCCTATACCCTCCCTTGCCCTGCTCCCCTACACACCCACTCCCACTTCTTGGCCCTGGCATTTCCCTGTATTGGGGCATATAAAGTTTTCAAGACCAAGGAGCCTCTCTTCCCAATGATGACCGACTAGGCCATCTTCTGCTACATATGCAGCTAGAGACAGGACCTCTGGGGATAATGCTTAGTTCATATTGTTGTTCCACCTATAGGGTTAGAGATTCCTTCAGCTCCTTGAGTACTTTCTCTAGCTTCTCCACTGGGGGCCCTGTGATCCATCCAATAGATAACTGTGAGCAACCACTTCTGTATTTGCCAGGCACTGACATAGCATCACACGAGACAGCTATAACAGGGTCCTTTCAGCAAAATCTTGCTGGCATATGCAATAGTGTCTGCATTTGGAGGCTGATTATGGGATGGATCCCCAGGTGGGGTAGTCTTTGGATGGTCCATCCTTTCATCTTAGCTACAAACTTTGTCTCTGTAACTCCTCCCAGAGTTACAGAGTAAATAAGTATTTTGTTCCCTATTCTAAGGAGGAATAACGTATCCGCACATTTGTCTTCCTGCTTCTTGATTTTCTTGTGTTTTGCAAATTGTATCATAGGTATTCTAAGTTACTGGGCTAATAACCATTTATCAGTGAGTTCATATCAAGTAACTTCTTTTGTGATTGGGTTACCTCACTTAGGATGATATCTTCCAGATACATCCATTTGCCCAAGAATTTCATAAATGAATTGTTCTTAATAGCTGAGTAGTACTCCATTGTATAAATGTACCACATTTTCTGTATCCATTCCTCTGTTGAGGGACATCTGGCTATTATAAATAAGGCTGCTATGAACATAGTGGAGCATGTGTCCTTATTAACAGTTGGAACATATTTTGAGTATGTGCCCAGAAGAGGTATTGCTGGATCTTCCTCTAGTACTATGTACAATTTTCTGAAGAACCACCAGCCTGATTTCCAGAGTGGTTGTACAAGCTTGCAATCCCACCAGCAATGGAGGAGTGTTCCTCTTTTTCCACATCCTCACCAGCATCTGCTGTCACCTGAATTTTTGATCTTAGCCATTTTGACTGGATTGAGGTGGAATTTCAGGGTTGTTTTGATTTTCATTTCCCTGATAATTAAGGATGTTGAACATTTTTTCAAGTGCTTCCTAGCCATTCGGTATTCCTCACTTGAGAATTCTTTGTTTAGCTCTATACCCCATTTTTAATAGAGTTATTTGAATTTCTGGAGTCCAGCTTCTTGAGATCTTTGAATATATTGGATATTATTCCCCTACAGATTGAAGCTTGGTAAAGATCCTTTCCCAATCTGTTGGTGGCCTTTTTGTCTTTTTGACAGTGTCTTTTGCCTTACAGAAGCTTTGCACTTTTATGAGGGGCCATTTGTTTATTCTCGATCTTACAGCACAAGCCATTGCTGTTCTATTCAGAAATTTTTCCCCTGTGCCCATATCTTCGAGGCTTTTCCCCACTTCCTCCTCTATAAATTTCAGAGTCTCTGGTTTTATGTGCAGGTCTTTGATCCACTTAGACTTGAGCTTTGTACGAGGAGATAGGAATGGATCAATTCTCATTGTTGTATATGATACTTGCCAGTTTTGCCAGCACCATTTGTTGAAAATGCTGTCTTTTTTCCACTGTATGGTTTTTGCTCCCTTGTCAAAAATCAAGTGACCATAGGAGTGTGGGTTTATTTCTGGGTCTTCACCTCTCTTCCATTGATCTACCTCTTTTGCTGTACCAGTACCATGCAAATTTTATCACAATTGCTCTGTATTTCCCAGGCATTGGTATAGCCTCACAAGAGATAGCTATATCAGGGTCCTTTCAGCAAAATCTTGCTGACATATGCAATAGTGTCTGCATTTGGTGGCTGATGTCAGGCTTGATGTCAGGCATGGTGATTCTACCAGTGATTCTTTTATTGTTGAGAATCCTTTTTGCTATCCTAGGTGTTTTGTTATTCCAGATGAATTTGCAAATTGCCCTTTCTTACTCAGTGAAGAATTTAGTTGGGATTTAGATGGGACTGCATTGAATCTGTAGATTGCTTTCAGGACGGTAGCCATTTTAGTATATTAATCTTGCCAATCTATGAGCATGAGAGATCTTTCCATCTTCTGAGATCTTCTTTAATTTCTTTGTTCAGATACTTCAAATTCTTGTCATACAGTTCTTCCACTTCCTTATTTAGAGTCACACCAAGGTATTCTATATTGTTTTGTGACTATTGTGAAGGGTGATGTTTCCCTAATTTCTTTCTCATCTTGTTTATCCTTTGTGTAGAGAAAGGTCACTGATTTGTTTGAGGTTTTTTTTTTTTTTTTAACATCCAGCTACTGTACTGAAGCTGTTTATGAGGTTTAGGAGTTCTCTGCTGGAATTTTTACGGTCAAGTATATATAGTATCATATCATCTGCAAATAATGATATTTTGACTTCTTTCTTTACAATTTGTAACCACTTTATCTCCTTTTGTTATTGAATTGCTCTGGCTAGGACTTCAAGTACTATATTGAAAAGGTAGGGAGAAATTGGGCAGCCTTGTCCAGTCCATATTTTTAGTGGGATTGCTTCGAGTTTCTCTCCATTTAGTTTGATGTTGTCTAGTGGTTTGCTGTATATTGCTTTTATTACTTGAGGTTTGGGCCTTGAATTCCTGATCTTTCCAAGTCTTGCATCATCAATGAGTATTGGATTTTGTCTAATGCTTTCTCAGCATCTAACGAGATGATCATGTGGTCTTTCAGTTTGTTTATATAGTAAATTACGTTGATGGATTTCTGTATATTAAACCATCCCTACATCCCTGGGATGAAGCCTACTTGGTCATGATGGATGATCGTTTAGATTTGGTTTGCAAGGATTTTATTGAGTATTTTTGCATTGATATTCATAAGGGAAATTGGCCTGAAGTTCTCTTTCTTTGTTGGATCTTTGAGTGGTTTAGGTATCAACGTAATTGTGGCTTCATAGAATGAATTGGGTAAAGCACCTTTTGTGTCTATTTTGTGGAATAGCTTGAGGAGAGTTGGAATTAGGTCTTCTTGGAGGTCTGATAAAACTATGCACTAAAACCATCTGGTACTGGTGTTTGTTTGTTTGTTTGGTTGGTTGGTTGGTTGGTTGGTTGGTTGGTTGGTTGAGAGACTATTAATGTCTGCTTCTATTTCTTTAGGGGAAATGGAACTGTTAAGATCATTAATCTGTTCCTGATTTAACTTTGGTACCTGGTATCTCTGTAGGAAGTTGTTCATTTCATACAGATTTTCCAGTTTTGTTGAGTGTAGCTTTTGTAGTAGGATCTGATGATGTTTTGTATTTCCTCAAATTCTGATGTTATGTCTCCTTTTTCATTAACAAAATGTTAATTTGGATACTATCCCTGTGCCCTCTAGTTAGTCTGGCTAAGGGTTTATCTATCTTGTTGATTTTCTCAAAGAACCAGCTATTGGTTTGGTTGATTCTTTGAATAGTTCTTTTTGTTTCCACTTGGTTGATTTCAGCCCTCAGTTTGTATATTTGCTGCTATCTACTACTCTTGGGTGTATTTGTTTCATTTTGTTCTAGAGCTTTTAGGTGTGCTGTCAGGCTGCTAGTGTATGCTCACTTAAGTTTCTTTTTGGAAGAACTCATGGCTGTGAGTTTTCCTCTTAGGACTTCTTTCATTGAGTCCCATAAATTGGATATGTTGTAGTTTCATTTTCACTAAACTCTAAAAAGTCTTAAGTTTCTTTCTTTATTTCTTATTTGACCAATGTATCATTGAGTACAGTGTTGTTCAGTTTCCACGTGAATGTTGGCTTTCTATTATTTATGCTGTTATTGAAGATCAGCCTTAGTTCATGGTGATCTGATAAGATGCATGGAATAAATTTCATTATTTTTGTATCCGTTGAGGCCTGTTTGGTGACTGATTATATGGTCAATTTTGGCAAAGGTACCATGAGGTGCTAAGAAGAAAGTATATCCTTTTGTTTTAGGTTAAAATGTTCTGTAGATATCTATTAAATCCATTTGTTTCATAACTCCTGTTGGTTTCACTGTGTCCCTGCTTAATTTCTGTTTCCAGGATCTGTCTATTGGTGAGAGTAGGGTGTTGAAGTCTCCCACTACTATTGGGTGAGGTGCAATGTGTGCTTTGACCTTTACTAAAGTTTAATAAATGTGGCTGCCCTTGCATTTGGAGCATAGATATTTAGAATTGAGAGTTCATCTTGGTAGCTTTTAACTTTGATGAGTAGGAAGTGCCCCTCCTTGTCTTTTTGATAACTTTGGGTTGGAAGTCAATTTTATGCGATATCAGCATGGCTACTCCAGCTTGTTTCTTCAGACCATTTGCTTGGAAAATTGTTTTCCAGCCTTTCACTCTGAGGTAGTGTCTGTCTTTGTCCCTGAGATGGGTTTCCTGTAAGCAGCAGAATGTTGGTTCCTGTTTGTGTAGCCAGTCTCTTAGTCTATGTCTTTTTATTGGAGAATTGAGTCCATTGATATTAAGAGATATTAAGGAAAAGTAATTGTTGCTTCCTCTTATTTTTGTTGTTAGAGTTGGGATTCTGTTCTTGTGGCTGTCTTCTTTTAGGTATGTTGAAGGATTACTTTCTTGCTTTCTCTAGGGTGTGGTTTCCGTCCTTGTATTTTTTTTTTCTGTTATTATCCTTTGAAGGGCTGGATTTGTGGAAAGATAATGTGTGAATTTGGTTTTGTCATGGAATACTTTGGGTTCTCCATCTATGGTAATTGAAAGTTTTGCTGGGTATATTAGCCTGGTCTGGCAGTCGTGTTCTTTTAGTGTTTGTATAACATTTGCCCAGGATCTTCTGGCTTTCATAGTCTCTGGTGAGAAATCTGGATTGATTCCAATAGGCCTGCCTTTATATGTTACTTGACCTTTTTTCCTTACTGCTTTTAAGATTCTGTCTTTATTTAGTGCATTTGTTGTTCTGATTATTATGTTTCGGGAGGAATTTCTTTTTTTGCTCCAGTCTGTTTGGATTTCTGTAGGCTTTCTGTATGTTCATGGGCATCTCTTTCTTTAGGTTTGGGAAGTTTTATTCTATAATTTTTTTGAAAATATTTGCTGGCCCTTTATTTGACAATCTTCATTCTCATCCATTCCTATTATCTGTTAGTTTTGTCTTCTCATTGTGTCTTGGACTTCCTGGATATTTTGAGTTAGGATCTTTTTGAATTTTGTGTTTTCTTTAATTGTTTTTTCCATGTTCTCTATGTAATCTTCTGCACCTGAAATTTTCTCTTCCATCTCTTGTATTCTGTTGCTGATGCTCACATCTATGGTTCCTGATATCTTTCCTAGGGTATCTATTTCTGGATTTGTCTCCCTTTGGTTTGTCTTTACTTTTTCTACTTCCATTATTAGATCTTGGATGGTTTTGTTCAATTCCATACCTGCTTGGCTGTGTTGTCCTTTAGTTCTTTAAGGGATTTTTGTGTTTCTTCTTTAAGGTCTTCTACCTGTTTAGCAGTGTTTTCCTGTAATTCCTTGAGGGATTTTTGTGCTTCCTCTTTAAGGGCTTCTACCTTTTTATCAGTGTTCTCCTGTATTCCTTTAAGTGAGTTTTTAATGCCCTTCTTAAAATCTTCTACTGCTATAATGAGATATGATTTTAAATCCAAGACTTGCTCTTTGGGTTTGTTGGGATATCCAGGACTCACTGTGGTAGGTGTTAATTGTTTCTGATGATACCCATTGTTCTTTGTTAGTAAGATTCTTATTTTTGCCTTTCACCATCTGGTAATTGCTGGTGTTAATGTTCAAGCTGTCTCTGGCTGGAGCTTGATCCTCCTGAGATTCTGTTAGCCTTTGTCAGCACTCTTGGGAGTCTAACTCTCACTTGAGTCCCAGTGGTCAGAGTACTCTCTGTACTCTAGCTCCTCTTGCAGGGCAGGTGTTGAGCAGTCTGGAGCTCTGATCCACCTCTTGAGTCTGGGGTCAGAGCCCTCCCTGTAGGCTGACTCTCCTCTGGAAAGGAAGTTGCCCAGGGGTCTGGGTCTCAGCTCTGCCTCCTGGCTGAGGATGAAGGCCGGAAGGGATCCTGTTCAAGGAGCTCTGTTGCTTTTGTCACCCATGTGCTCTCCAGTGATCATGAGGTCCTGGCTGTGCTAGAGGTCCTGAGGTGTGGAGAGTCCTCTGGGACCCTCAATGCCTTCGGGTTCATGTGGAAGATGGCAGTGCTGTCCCTGACTGGAAAGAATCCCAGCCTCTGGTTGGGCAGGGTTCCTTAGTCCCTGTTCCTGCTGGCATAAGACCTTCCTTGATTCTTTGGAGCTGATGTTGCCTTCCATTCACCCATTATTCCGGGTGATCCCGAGTTCCTGAGTCGTGGAGAATACTCTGGGACCCTTGGCGGCCTCTACTGTGTTCAGGCAGAAGATGGCTGAGCTGACCACTAGTGAACTTCTTAAGCACTGCTAATGTCTCCGTCCCAGCTGACCAACATCGAGCATCCAGGTTCAGAGGTTCAGTCATTATCATGGTGGGAAGTATGGTCATGTCTAGGCAGGCACTGGAGGAGCTGAAAGTTCTATATCTTTATCCAAAGGAAGCCAGGAGCAGACTGGCTTCAGGCAGCTTTGAGGATCTCAATGCCCTTTTATATTTTTAGCTTTTAATCTGTCTGGGTTATTTCTTTAATATTCATAATGTTTTTAAATGTTAGACAACAATATTCTAAAATACAATTGAGATTAATAGTTTTCTTCAAAGAAATACTTTTAATGATATATTCAATTTCTTCAGCAGATACGGAGTTATTTTGGTTATTTATGTCTTGTTGAGTAGATTTTCTCTTTCAAGAGATATTTTTTTTTTTTTAATTTTCACCTAAGGCATCATATTTATAAACTGGTATAAAGTTGTTCATAATGTTACATTTCCCCTTAATATATTTTAACATCTACAGATAGAGATGGCTCTTGATAACTATAAGTTATACTTGAATACTCAGTTATAGCCATTGAAGTTAGAGCTTGCTTAACAGATCTGCCAATATCAAGTAATCTGTAAAAATTAATTGTACTTACTAAGTTGAAGGTTCTGTAAGAAGTTAATTATGTCTGAGTGGTACAGGAAACATGGATTTCAAATCATCTTCAAACCTATCTTACAAGCTTTATGTTTACCAGTCCTTTCAATGATTATCACAGTACACAGATTTTTTTATAGATAAAATAATTTTCTTAACTCTGCCTCTAGCCTATCTTTGTGTCCAGCAGCTTCCTTACCTCTACTAATGATAGTCTCTTTACTCATGGATTTTGGTAAAACCTGAAATTGCAAAAATTTGCTAAACCGATGGACCCTATTTGAGTGATGGGTAAAAGGAGCCTTGAAAAAAATGTTTGTTTGTTTTTTCTCTTATGCCACAGCCAGTTTTAAAATTTATTCGGCTAAACTTTTTAACATGGTCTAGGAGTATGGGACTACAGTACTGTTGAACTTAATAGCCATTGCCAGTACTTTCCTTGCCATCCTGTTTCATTCTTTCTATTCCTAATTCTTGGGGGCAATATTGAGACTATTTTCACTATAGCTTTTCAGGTGGTTACTGGTGGCAGATGTTCTAATGGTCAGATTCTCCCTTTGCTTGCCCCACTGTCTTTCCTGTTTCTCTAAAGCACATTCATCTGTCTCATTCCACCACAGTGGATTCTATCTTTTTTCCACACTTCACTGTTACACACACACACACACACACACACACACACACACACACACACAATATCCGGTGTTCCAATTCATTGCTGTCTCTAACTTGAACAATACTTATAACCTCCTCATTAGCTTCTATCATTTATTTTTGGTTCTTAGAATAATCTCTGTCCAATTGAGAGAATGGTTTCTTAAACCCATTAATCAGAACATGGCATTCCCTGGCTTAAAACCTTCCAACTTTTTTTTTTTCTACACTGTAATAAATCTAATGACTTACTATGACCTTCGAGACCCTACATGAGCCAGTTGTTGCCTGCCTGTCTGACCTCATCATCTGCTATGTTCTACCTCCCTCATTAGGCTATAGCCACACTGGCCTTGTGGCTCATCTACTAGTTTGTCATGCAGATCCCTGTCTGAAGAAATTCTTATTTTCTATCCTCTTTCTCACATGAGCTACCACCGTATCTTCATAGAGAACCATTAATCTTGTTATTTGTCTCAGCTCAAATGTTAGCATTTGTTTGTTTTTGTTTTTTGAGACATGGTTTCTCTGTAGCCCTGGCTGTCCTGGAACTCACTTTGTAGACCAGGCTGGCCTCGAACTCAGAAATCTGCCTCCCTCTGCCTCCCAAGTGCTGGGATTAAAGGTGTGCACCACCATGCCCCACTACCAATTTTTATAGGCTTTCCAATCTAACAAAATTTAGCTTCTAGCTTACTCAGTTTAAACCATACTCTTTTATCTGTAACACTCCTTCTTTTTTTAAACTTTAATTAGATATTTTCTTTATTTACATTTCCAATATTTTCCCTTTCCTGGTTTTCCCTCCAAAAAACACTCTATTCCATCCCCCTCCCCCTGCTTCTATGAGGCTGTTCTCCTACCCATCTACCACTCCCTCCTTCCCACCCTAACATCCCCCTACACGGGGTATCGAGCCTTCACAAGACCAAAGGCCTCTTCTCCCACTGATGCCCTACGAGAGGCCATCTTCTACTACATGTTCAGCTGAAGCCATAGGTTCCTACATGTGTACTCTTTGATTGGTGGTTTAGTCCCTGGGAGATTTAGGGGGTCTGGGTGGTTGGTATTATTATTTCTCCTACAGGGATGCAAATCCCTTCAGGTCCTTCAGTCCCTTCTCTAAGTCTTCCACTGGGGACCTCATGCTCAGTCCAATGCTTATTGGAGAGCATCCACCTCTGTATTTGTCAGGCTCTGGCAGAACCTCTAAGTTGACAGGCATATCATGTTCCTGTCAGCATGCATTTCTTGGCATCCATAATAGTGTCTGGGTTTTTTAAATGTATATGGGAAGGATCACCAGGTGGGGCAGTTTCTGGATGGCCTTTCCTTCAGTTTCTGCTCCATACTTTGTCTCTGTATGTCCTTCCATGAGTGTTTTGCTCCCCCTTCTGAGAAGGAGCAAAGTACCCACACATTGGTCTTCCTTCCTCTTGAGCTTTATGTGGTCTGTGAATTGCATCTTGGGTATTCTGAGATTCTGGACTATTATCCACTTATCAGTGAATGCATACCATGTGTGTTCTTTTGTGGTTGGGTTACCTCACTAAGGATAATATTTTCTAGCTCCATCCATTTGCCTAAGAATTTCATGATATCATTGTTTTTAATAGCTGTGTAGTACTCCATTGTGCAATGTACCACATTTTCTGTATCCATTCCTCTGTTGAAGGACATCTGGGTTCTTTTCAACTTCTGGCTATTATAAATAAAGCTGCTATGAACATAGTGGAGCATGTGTCCTTGTTATATATTGGGGCATCTTTTTTGGATGTATGCCCAAGAGTGGTATAGCTGAGTCCTTAGGTAATACTATGACCTATTTTTTCCTTAGGAACACTGAAACTGATTTCCAGAGTGCTTGCAATCTGACCAACACTGGAGGAGTGTTCCTCTTTTTCCACATCCTCACCAGCATCTGCTGTCACCTAAGTTTTGATTTTAGTCATTCTGATTAGTGTGAGGTAGAATCTCAGGGTTGTTTTGATTTGCATTTCTCTAAGGATTTAGGATGTTGAACATTTCTTTAGGTGATGAGAACTGTTTGTTTAGCTCTGTACCCCATTTTTAATAGAGTTACTTGATTCTCTGGAGTCTAACTTCTTGAGTTCTTTGCATATATTGGATATTAGCCCTCTATCAGATGGAAGATTGTTAAAGATCATTTCCCAGTCTGTTAGCTGCTGTTTGTCTTATTGACAGTATCCTTTGCATTTGGTGTTTTAACTATTATGTGATGGGAGGAATTTCTTTTGTGGTCCAATCTATTTGGAGTTCTGTAGGCTTCTTGTATATTCATGGGCATCTCTTTCTTTAGGTTGGGGAAGTTTTCTTCTAAAATGTTGTTGAAGATATTTACTAGCCCTTTAAGTTGGGAATCTTAACTCTCTTCTATACCTATTATCCTTTGGTTTAGCCTTCTCATTGTGTCCTGGATTTGAGGGATGTTTTAGGAAATTTTTGCATTTTGCATTTTTTTTTTTTACTTCTGCGTCAATGTTTTCTATGGTAGCTTCTGCACCTGAGATTCTCTCTTCTATCTCTTGTGTTCTTGTTGGTGATACTTAAACCTATGACTCAACTCCAGCACTTGGGAGGCAGAGGAAGGCAGATTTCTGAGTTCAAGGCCAGCCTGGTCTACAGAGTTCCAGGACAGTCAGGGTTCTACAGAGAAACCCTGTCTTGAAAAACAACAAACAAACAAACAACAACAACAACAGCAACAAAGATGCATTACAGTAGCAAAAAGGGTACAAGCTCTTCCTGTGCATTACTCAAACTTCAGTATTTTCTCTTCTTGGTCTGGTATTTAAGTGAAGATGAATAGTATAGTGAGTATTTGAATAAAACAGTTCTTTCCCTGATAGCTCAGAATGTATACCACTCTTGCAGAGGACTGAAGTTTGGGTTCCAGGGTCCTCTTGTGGAATGGTGTTTATAACTCCAGGGTATCTCTGACCTTCTTGTGGAATCCTTGGACTCTTGCACTCATACAAGCACATACCCACATATCCATTTAAACATAAATGTCTAAGTTAAAGGTAAAATTTCTCTTCAATACATAAAAATATTATCTACAAATACTTACAATATTAGTTCCTGGTTTTGGCTTTAATAGTCAATGTTTACCTTTTACAATTATACCAGTCTTGATAGGCTTACCTTGAATTTTTACTTATTAGTCTCCTAAGCAATTCCTTAATCACTAGAAATGTTTATGTTGATTTAAAGGAGTACAAGGATTCTCTTTGCCCCCTTCCTTTCCTTATTCATGGACATGTTTCACCTAGCTTTTAAGTATAAGATACAAATCCCAACAGTATGACAAAATCAAGAAAATCCCAAATGAAGTTAAAGGTTCAGATTTCTTATAGTTACAGGGTTTGACTCATTCTACCTCCATACTGAGTAGTATATAGAACATCCTCAGTACAAAATGTAAAGGCTGCCCTTTTTAATAGCCTAAAGCCATAAGCAAGTCATGCTTGTCTGTGGTAAAGCCTAGAAAATTCTATGCTAATACAATTTAACAATTTAAAAAAAAAAAAAAACAACCCTGCTACTTCATGTACCAAAATAGATCGAATTTTAAAGCACATGGGGCCATGTGTCTAGCACGATGGTTACAAAATGACCCCTTATTAATTTTCCATTTTATAAGCTGTAGGAGAACATTCAAATCACTTACAGATAACTGGAACACAGGGAGAGACTTGACTAAGAGGGAGATTGAAGGCAAAAATTTGAGGAGATGTAAAATTTTATCTTGATTACAATACTCATTCCATGTTGATCAAGTTAGCAAACCTTATAGTGTGCACTTAAAAGTTAATTGTTCCATGTGCAGCAATAGAATTAGGCAAAGCTGGCAAAGAAAACACAGAGAAGATAAATGTGACCTGCCTCAGAGTGATATAATGCTTTGTGATAAATGTAGGTTCTATATTTATCATCCACAGTTATTGAGTGTCAAGTGGTCCAATAAGCATTGGAGCTGCCATGACTCCAGGTGTTGGCAGATCATGTGATACAAAAAGGATGTTACCTTGTTTTCCTGCCAACTAACTATATGCTTCCTGAAAGCAAGGATTCAGTTGTATTCATCAGCTGATACACTGTGTTGAGTTTATGCTTGGAAACTCACAGGCATGGCCCAAGTGCTGCTTGATTGACAAGAGAAGCACTTCCTGATAAGTAAGTATTAAATTTTTAGTCTCAACTGAAAGGTTACTCTTCCCCGAAATAAGAGTAGAGCTTAGAACACTTTGCCTATTTCAACATCAGACACAGATTCCAGATACACAATAGTCAATACTTAACAAGTATATAGTACTCTGAGAATACCTCTGAGACTCATTGGAAAAGTGTGGTGAGGCAAATGCCGAAATCATGGCCAAATTTTAATTTGAAATAAAATAATAGTGATGCAGATAGTTTCAGAAATAATTTCTCCTTCTCCCCCTCTTCCTCCTCCTACTTCTTCTTCAGAAACTCCTGGGCAAATAGTTTTATCTATTGAAAGTATAAAATGAATATTTAAAGTATTTTATGTCTATAGTTTACTTGTATATAATAATGTATCTGTGTTAGGGTTTCCTGTTGTGAATTGACACCATAAACAAGGCAACTCTTATAAGGACATTTAATTGGGACTGACTTGCAGATTCAGAGATTCAGTCCAGTAGCTTCAAGGTAGAACCATGGCAGCATCCAGTTAGGCATGGTCCAGGGGGAGCTGAGAGATCTCCATCTTCATCTGTAGGCCTGTAGGAGAAAACTAACTTCCAGGCAGCTAGGACTAGGGTATTAAAGTTCATACCCTCAGTGACACACCTACACCAACAAGGCCACACCTCCTAAATGTGCCACTCCCTGGCCCAAGCATATACAAATCTTTAATCATTTTTCATTTGTTTTTTAAAATTTATTTACATTTCAAATGTTATCCCCCTTCCCAGTTTCCCCTCCACAAACCCCTATCCCAACCACCCTCCCTACTTCTATGATGGTGTTCACCCACCCACCCACCCACTCCTGCCCCAGCACCATAGCATTTCCCTAAGCTGGAGCATCAAGCTTCCACAGCACCAACAGCCTCTACTCCTATTGATGCCAGATAAGACAATTTTCTGCTACATATGCAGCTGGAGCCATACGCACTCTTTGGTTTGTGGTTTAGTCCTTGGGAGCTCTGGAGGATCTGATTGATTCATATTGTTGTTCTTCCTATGGAGTTGCAAACCCCTGCAGCTCCTTCAGTGCTTCCCCTAAAACCTCCATTGGAGTCCCAGTGCTCAGTCTGATGGTTGGTTGCAAGCATCTGTGTCTGAATTGATCAGGCTCTGGCAGAGCTCTCAGGGGACAGGTATACCAGGCTCCTGTCATCAAGTGCTTCTTGGCATCAGCAATAGTGTCTAGGTTTGGTGTCTGCAGATGGGATGTATCTCTAGGTGGGGCAGTTTCTGGATGGCCTTTCCTTCAGCCTCTGCTCCACTCTTGAAGCAGATCAAAGGGGACGCAAATTGGTAAGAAAGAAGTCAAAGTATCCTGATTTACAGATGATATGATAGTATATATAAATGACCCTAAAAATTAATTCCATTGGGAAACTTCTAAGCTGACGAACACCTTTATCAAAGTACCTGGATACAAAATTAACTCACAAAAAAGTAGTCCTCCTATATATAAATTACAAGTGGACTGAGAAAGAAATCAGGAAAGCAACACATTTCACAACAACCTGAAATAATATAAAACATCTTGGGTTAACTCTATCCAAGCAAGTGAAAGATTTTTATGATAAAAATCTTAAAAACATTGAGGAAAGATATTTTATTTTATTTGTGGCTACTGTGAAGGGAGTTGGTTCTCTAATTTATTTTGAAGTCTGTTTATCATTAGTATAAAGGAGGTCTAATGATTTATTTGAGTTAATTTTGTATCTGATCACTTTTCTGAAGGTGTTTACCAGCTGGAGATGTTCTCTTGTAGAGTTTTTAGGGTTGCTTATGTGTACTATCTTATCATCTGCAAGTAGTGATACCTTTATTTCTTTACCAATTTTAATCCCTTTGAGTTCAACTATTTTCTGCCTTCTACTGCTCTTGAGTGTGTTTGCTTCTTTTTGTTCTAGAGCTTTCAGGTGTGCTGTTGAGTTGCTAGTATAAGATCTCAAAGTTTCTTTAACAGGGCTCTTAGTGCTATGAATTTTCCATTTAGCACCACTTTCATTGTGTCACATAAGCTTAGGTATGATGTGTCAATGTTTTTATTAAATTCCAAGAAATCTTAATTTCTTTATTTCTTCCCTGAGCAAGTTATCATTGAGTAGAGAGTTCTTCAGTTTCCACATGTATGTGGAATTTCTGTTGTTTTCTGTTATTGAAGACCAGCCTTAGGCCATGATTATCTGATAGGATGCATGGAATTGTTTCAATTTTCTTGTATCGGTTGAGGGTTGATTTTGGAGGTACCATGAGGTGCTGAGAAGAAGGTTTGTTTTGTTTTATGGTGAAATGTTCTGTAGATATCTGTTAAGTCCATTTGGTTCATAATCTCTATTAGTTTCACTGTGTCTCTGTTTAGTTCCGGTTTCAATGACCTGCTTACTGATGAGAGTGGGGTGCTGAAGTCACCCACTATTATTGTGTGGGGATTCAATGTGTGTTTTGAACTTTAGTAAAGTTTCTTTTATGAATGTGTGTGTACTTACATTTGGCGCATAGATGTTCACAATTGAGACTTTTTCTTGGTGGATTTTCCTTTTGATGAATATGAAGTATCCTTCCTTATCATGCTTGATACATTTTGGTTGAAAGTTTGTTTTATTGGATATTAGGATGCCAACTCCAGCTTGTTTCCTGGGACCATTTACTTGAAAGACCTTTTTTCCCATCCTTTTACTCTAAGATAGTGTCTGCCTTTGTTATTGAATTGTGTTTCTCTTATGCAGCAAAATGCTAGATCTAGTTTGCATATCCAATCTGTTAGCTTATGTCTTTTTATGTGTGAGTTGAGTCCATTAATATTGAGAGATATTAAAGGCAGATGACTGTTGGTTTCTGACATGTTTGTTTTTGTAGTGCTTGTGGTTCTCCCCCTTTGGCTTTGTTGTGAAATGTGTAATGTCTTTTTTTTTTTTTTAACTCTTTTGGTGTAGCTATCTTCCTTGTGTTGAAGTTTTCCTTCCAAGATCCTTTATAGGGCTGTATTGGTAGATATTGTTGGAATTTGGGGTTGTCCTGGAATATTTTGTTTTCTTCATCTATGTTGATAAAAAATATTTACTGGGTATAGTAGCCTGGACTAGCATTTTTGTTTTCTTAGAGTCTGCATGACCCCTGACAGGCTCTTCTGTCTTTCATAGTTTCTGTTGAGAAGTCTGGTGTAATCCTGATAGCTCTACCTTTGTATGTCACTTGACCTTTCTCCGTTGCAGCTTTTAATATCCTTTCTTTGTTCTGTTCATTTAGTGTTTTAATTATTACATGATGAGAGGATTTTCTTTTCTGATCCCATTTATTTGGTGTTCTATAGGCTTCTTGTACCTTTAAGCCATCTCTTTGTTTAGGTTGGGGAAGTTTTCTTCTGTGATTTTGTTGAAGACCTTTTTAGGGCTTTTGAGCTGGGAATCTTTGTTCTACTCTATTCTGATTATTCTCAGATTTGGTCTTTTCATTGTGTCTTGAATTTTCTGGATGCTTTGGGTTAGAAGCTTTTTGCATTTTGCTTTTTTCTTAGACTTTTGTGTTAATCTCTTCTATGGTATCTTCTACACCTGAAATTCTCTGTTCTAGCTCTTGTATTCTGTTGATGATACTTACATCTGTAATTCCTGGCCTTTCTCCTAGGTTTTCCATTTCCAGGTTTGCCTCCAGTTTTGTTTTCTATATATTTTTTCTACTTCTACTTTTAGGTTTTCGAGTGCTTTATTCAATTCTTTTACCTATTGATTGTGTTATCCTGCATTTCTTTCAGTGAGTTATGTATATACTCCTTAAAGAACTTTATTATATCCATTAGATAAGATTTTAGGTCAGTTTCCTGATTTTCAGATGTGTTTGTGTAATGGAGCTTAAGGTTTTACACTTGTCTCTCACCATCTGGTTTTCCCTGGTTTTTGCTGGTCTGAGTGACTCTGCCTCTTTTGTCCCTGGGTTGTCTCAGGTTTCCTGATAGGCCTGTGGCCCTATCTGTGGCTGATCACATTTGGGACTTTCCAACTGGGGGCCCTTCAGAGGCCAGAGAAGCTGCTAATCAGTGGCCCTGGCTGCTGGAGATCTCCTGGGAGGCCTTCAGACTCTAGTGTCTTTAGAGGAGCAGCAGACTGTTGTCCTGTGTTAAGATGTTCTCCATGGAAGTCTACTGACTGGTTTTGGTGTTTCTGGGTGCAATAGAATTCCAGGGAGGCTTTCTGCCTGTTGGGTCAGTGGCCTTGCATTTGTCAGAGCCCCCAGAAGTTCTTCAGACTGTGGTATCTGTTTCCCAGTTGCCCTTTATATAGAGGAGCTCCTGGGATGCCTTCAAGCTGTGGTTTCTTCAGGGGAGCAGATAAGCTGGAGATCAGTTGCAGTGTTGTCTTGTGTGTAGCAGATCTCCTGCTATACCAGTTATCCTGTATGCAGCAGATCTCCTCAGATGTCTCAGATCTTAGTGTTAGTTGTCCTGTGGGCAATGAATCCTCTGGAATGCATCAGGCTGTGGTGTCAGTTACCCTGAGTACAGTGGATCTTCTGGGCTGGCTCAGGATATAGTGTGTCCATGGGAGCAGACTTGCTAGAAGTCTTCCCCAGCAGAAAGGCAGCAAACTTTTCTTTTTGAAACAATCATCAAAGACTTTACTTTAAGTTTTGAATTATGTTTAAACATTAAGAAACACATGCAAAAAATCCATTTTTGACAGGTAATTTCTTTTAAAAAGGAAGAAAAAAATTGCTGCTGAAGAATCACTAACATTGAAGTTAAACTAGTACATAAGTACATTATCCTGGCACTTAGGTCCTATAAATGTAAATAAGACTTAAGTTCATGGTTACCAAGTATTCAAATATATGAACCTTTGCAGAGCCATTCTGAGTCAAGCTATGACATTATACTCACAGTCCCTCATAAGTTCGTTGCTATATCGTACTGTAAAATGCATTAAGTCCAGCTTCAGAAGTACCCCTAGTCTTTCAGTCTCAACACTGTTTAAAAACCCAAAGTCTCTTCTGAGATCCAGGCAATCTCTTAACTACAGGCCCCAGTAGGATCAAAATGTAAATTATATAGTTCCATCCTGCAATGGAACAAAATACACAATATTATTCTACAAGAGAGGAATTGGGACATACTGGACTAAAGAAAAATTAAAACCCAAAAGGCCAAACTCCAAGTCTTGTACCCTGTGTCTGGAATCAAAGGGCTTAAGTAACTAACCCTTCACTTTCAACTTTGTTGTCTGAAACAAATTTCTCTCTTCTAGGCTGGTCACAGCTGTCCATGTGCAGTGCTCCTTGGTTACAGTTCTAGTACCTTTAATATTTTGGGCCTTCCACACAATTAAAGGTCCATGTTCACTTCTTCAATCAATGGCTTATCAGGGCCTATACCCAGGGTCTGCCCTGGCACACATTGCCTGCTCTAACTGGCTCTCCTTAACTGCAGAGGGATGTTCAATTACCCCTTCATTTATGAGTTCTCCAGAACTCTAAAGCAAGAACTACAAAGACAAAACTCAAAAGTTTTGCTGCTCACTTTGGGATGGAGATTGGCTCTCTTGAATCGCATTTGCAATAGTTTTTATATGTTGCTACCTTTTAGGGGAAGTGTTTTCTAATGTGTTCTATTGTGTTTTGGGGAATTCATTCTAATGTATTGAATTTATTAGAAACCAGGGTGTCAAAATGCTAAAGATCCTTGTCCCCAGTTGGTTTTTGATCAATCAATAAAAAGTTAACGGCCAATGACTAGGTGGTGATAGAAAGGTGGGACCTTTAGGTTTGTGAGCAAGGAACTGGGAAAAAGGACCGAACTGCGATGACTGGGGAAGAAGGATGGGGCACAGGAGCTACAGAAGAGAAAGCCAGCCATCTATGTAAGAATTTAGGTAAGTAGCCACTAGCAGGAGAAGATTTAGGAATCTCAGAAATACCAGAGAGGAGCATTTGCTCAAAGGGAAACGTTAGGAGTTTAGGAGTGCCTAGCCTTTGAGTTAGTCACTGCATATCATAAATTAACTGATGTGTGGGGTGGGTGGTGGGTGATGGCTGGGAGTGCAATCCACTGGGAGTCAAAGTGGTGTAGCTAAACTTGCTGCTATAGTAGAGACTTTCTTAGACAATTTATATTCAGAAGTTAGAAACCTAGTTGGCTGAGGTCTGTCCTTGAGGGCACATCTCCACTTATTACATTGCAGATAAGGCCTCTACTTAATCTCATTATCTCTTTTAACACAAGTCTTGGTAAAGTTAAATTTTATGGTGCTCCTTTTCTTTTCAAAGTGAAAATATTGTATTTCTGTGGCCCCACTTGCTGTTTTCCATTGTTGAGTTGCATAAGAGTGATGATGCCTAGTGATCATGCCACAGAATTAATTCTAGACTGTCTTGACATCTCTTCCACCAACGAAATTAGTTTACTACTATTCAATTTAACATTAAGAGAATTCTTAGGATGAGGGCAGAATGAATCCTCATTTTTTCCAAACCATAACAAGAATGGTTTCTACCCCATCTCCTAACATCATTCTTCCCCAATACATTTTAAGGAAGACATCTCAATGTGCACACCCTGTTCTCAGCATTATTGGCTTCTAAACATCTACTAAAATGGCCCTTTATGTTTGTGAATAATTTTCAACTGCTTTTCTAGCCCAGAAGCCCCATGCTTCCAGTTGAGTCTGCCATAATAGCCCACTGCCTGGAACCAACTTTACAAGGAAACTTATAAAAGGAAGCATTTAATTGAGCTTATGGGTTCAGAGGATTTGAGACAATGATGCCAGATCAAGGGCATGGTGGCAGAGACAGCAGAGAGCTCACATAATAGTCCACAATCAGGAGATGGAATAGCACAGGTCTTTTGAAATCTCAAGCCTGCCTCTTGTGACATATCTCCTCCAACAAGGCCATACCTACTAATCCTTCCCAACCAGATCGAATTATTGAAATATATCAGTCTATATGGAGCCGGTTATTATTCAAATCACCACAACTAAAGGATTATTTAGATCATGATTTAGGAAATTGCAGTCTATAGTAAGCTTGCTACTTTACTGTGTCCTGAGGTAAGTCTCAGCACCCAGCAGGGAGAATATGTCACAGCAAAGCAGCTTCTCCTAATGGCAGACAAGCAGAGAGTAAGCAAACTAAGAAAAAATATGTCCTCTTAAAACCCTGCTTCTCTAACACTGATGATATACTTCCTACTATTGGAACAACCAGCACCAGCCCACAACCTTTCCTTCAGCAAAGGAGACTGTAAGGAACACAATATATTCAAGCCATGACATCCATCTTCCAGATTGTTCTGGAGTCAACAGTTTCCAGAAAAGCCTCAGTAAGTACATTTTATTTTATTTTATTTTATTTTATTTTATTTTATTTTATTTGAGAGTTTGTTGTCTTCATATATAGTTTTAATATCTTTAGAACGACAACTCACCAACATTTGTTTGTACACTTGGGAAAAAAGGCAGGGAAAGACCTATTTAAAGATTTTATATGGAGCATCACGAGAGGGTGCAACTGAGGACATAGTATAGAGGGAGGGTAATTGCCTAGCATGTGCAAGGCCCTACATTCCATCCCCAGTCAAGACTGTACAAGAGACCAGAAAGAAATCAGTGTGGGCTTAAAAAGAACTGCCAGATCCCATTATATGTCGGGCACTGGTGGGCCACATGGCTCCAGCCAGGTATTCTCATCTCAGCAGGCTCTCTGGCCTGGAGTTCTAAAATCAATCCACCCAGCTCCATAAGTTCCCACTGGTGGGTTGCTTCCACGCCAGCCCCATGCTTCAAAACACCCATGGTGCACATCTGGCAAACCCATGCTTTGGTGCTGTTCCTTTATCTCTTGAACCCAGTCGATCTGCTTCGAGAAGGAAAAAATCCACACAAACTTAGTTCAGAAACAATGGTAACTCAACCACTGGGCACAACTACTAGAACCCTAATCTTGTAAACCATATTAAATCTAAATTCTACAGTGGCGAATCCTGGCAGATTTTCCATAAGCCAGAAAACACTAGTACCTACAACTTGCCCTCTTGCTATCCCTGTCCAGAAAGCCCCTAACTTTTTCCTGCTTCCTCTCTTCCTCTGTCCAACCCAGAAATCGCACCTACTCATCTAGTGATTGAATCCTTTATTCATTAGGGAATGGTTCATAAGGAGTCACCTGGGTAGGGGACTCATTCCTCATTCCAGACAACTCCTCCTGTGAAAGCAGAATTAACATCAAAGTACAACAGCACCAGGATAATCCATAACACCCCTTTCTAGCCATGATCAAGAAAGACTGCAGTGCAAGGAGGAGCTGATACCCTCAAGCTAGGCTTTTAGGATGTAGCTACCAAATGCAAAGTTCAGAGAGACACTTCAAGAAGTTAAAGACACCAGCTGACAACCTACAAAGAAACAAAGATGTCAGTTCCATCATTGTGCTGCACTGGCTCTGGATAGAAGCTGGTGCTGCAGAAGATTTGGTTAGAGCTGGTGAAGAAAACAGGCAGTCTCTCCAGAGTTGATAGACATCCAACCTGGCAGTGCTTGAAAACCTACACTGAACTTCTGACCCACAAAACTATGAGAAAGATTTATGTGGCATTAGCCCACAATGTTTACAGTGATCTGTTGAACACCAAGGAAACTCTAATACAGGGGCCGTGGGGTGATAATTTAAGACATTCAAGCAATGTGCTAAAAGGGAGTTTTAGGGAAAACTGTAAATATTTAGGGATATGGGAGTATTGAAAAAAAGGCTTTTCTGGTTTTGAAAAAGGCACATGGATCTAATTTTAAGAAAGAGGTATTTTTAATAAAATTACATGGTAGTTCAAGGTATTAAATCATGAGTATTAAAATAACAGCTGTGTGGTATGTGAAATGTAAGATATCTATTTGACAATTAGTGCTAAAAATGTCTGCATGAATTAAAAACTATTTTATAAAGAAAAAATACCACTCAAAACAAAACCAATGTTTTTAATAAATAAATACACAGGTTTAGAGATAACCAAAGTGGAGTCAACTTCTATTGCACAATAATGCACAGCATTAACAGTTATTAACCTCTCATTCCAGTCTGCTCTTTAAATTTAGAAATCTTTCCAAATCATACAGTATTAGTCTCAGGATATAGTCTTGAATGTTGTTCAAGGAAACGGAGCTGAAGACAATCAAATTCTAAAAAAGGAAAAGAAAACCAAGTAATCCAGCAACAAAGAAGAAGGCATAAGAAATCAATATGATGCAAATAGTGTCTTTTCATACTGCCTTTTTTAAAATTCTAAACACAAAGCTATCAGATAGACATCAAAAACATATATTTTAAATGCGAAAAGCAGCAGTGTGGATAATTTAGGATAGGATATGATTGGGATGATGTATTTCTGGTGGGAGAAGTTTACATGTGGCTTTCCATGGAATGAGAGTTACATGATTCACAGTTAGCCAATATTTGTAATTAGGTTAAATTCCATTAGAACATACAGGTTGATCTGAAAGCTACGAAAGACCTTATTCAACAATCATGAGGCAATTGGCTGTGGGATAGCAGCTCTTACAAAACTTACATAAAAGTCAATAGGAACGCCAGTACTTTTATATTTATTCTTTAAACAAAACCAAAACTAAACAAAACCCAGAACCAATGGAACCAGGTTGACATTGAGGTCCCACTGCACTACTCTGTGCTTTTCTCTCTTTTCTGAATGATGCGGGATTGTGGTTTGGCACATCTGGGGAATTTTGATCATGTTGCCACCAATTCCTGATCTAAAATTCTTAGGGGGAAATACTTTGAAGTAAGAATAAATAAAAGGTTAATTGGATTGATGGCTCCCATTTATGTTGTCTAGCTCCAATAATTCAACACCTGGCTGTTAACTTCCTAAAGGTTATATAGCAGGAGCATCTTCTGACAAATATTTATAATTTACTAAATAAATGTAACACAAAGGGTAAGACGCAGCATTGCTATCAGCCATGAAAAGACTTGATATGAAACAATAGTGGGGTTATTAGTGACATTATTTTTAGTACTCTTTTAAAAACTAATCTGGCTTTGCTGAATCGAATGGGCTGCATTTAACTAAAAATGGTTTGTAGATATTTTAAGGCCAAATGCATCAGGTCAGCCAATACATATAAATGGCACACTTCTCTTTGAAAGGGAATACATAAACTTTCTGGGCTTCTTTGCTTTAACATAGCATCATGTATTAGCAAGTCCTTTGCACTAGAGAATGAATATGGATCATTCTTGACTTTCTTAATCTATACTGCTAAACATTATCTAAGTCATCAAAATATTATGTTTGCAAGAAGCCTGTGTTTTATTGTTCTTTTTGGAAAATGTTTTAGTAATTTAGTTCACGTATCACTTGAGTGCCTTCCAGGGGTGAGAAAGAAATGTAAAATTATGCTCCTGACAGCATAGAGTGGATTTAAGCAAGTTAACAAAAGAATTAGCTAAAATGTATTTTTTAGCAATAAATACGGTTAAAACACAGTTTAAAAAGAGAATGGAGCAAGCATGTTTTAAGTAATTAAGTAGCTGTGTTATAGTGAATAGGCTACTAAAAAATAGATTAAGTATGTATTCCCCGAGTATTATAATACTGCATGGTTTTAATCAGAATATGATTAACCAAATACTGCCGATTACAGAATGTTCAGGATCTGTGCCTTCATGATCCAATTATCTCTCAATGATTGGATCCACCAGCTGGGGATTGGGTGTTTAACTCATCAGCCTTTTTTCTCCCCAACTTTTAATTGATTCTTTACAAATTTCACATCATGTACACCATTTGAAGTCATCTCATCCCTTTGAACTGGCCTTCTGCCCTTGGAAACTCCAGCCCAGAGAAAAACCAATCAATCAAATAATCAATCAATCAATCAAACAAACAAACAAACATTAACAAATTATAGAAATCAACCCATCGTGGAAGTTGTAGTGTGTCACAGTATACCCCACTTACAAATGTTCATTTCAATGAGTCTTTGGTCTGGTTCAAGGCTACATGGTGGAATGCAGGCATCTCTGTAAAAGTGGGTTTCTGACTAGCACTCAAAGAAAATATCCCCTTAGATATATTGCCAAAATTGACTCTTACAAGGTACTACTGAAGGAATCCAAACACCAGAAGGCACTAAGTTTCAGAAGTTTAGTCCAAATTGTCATCATGGCAGGGAGCATGGCAACATGCAGGCAAACATATGTGGGGCTGTTGCTGTAAGGGAAGAGGGGAGAGGGAAAGAGTGCCCTAGTCCCACCAGGATTTCTGTGCTCTGGGTAGGCAGATACAGGAGGACTGCCCCAGGTGGACATCTGGCTGTGTGAAGCCAATGACATCACAAAGCAGGGGTGGGGGGTGTGAACAAGGGGCAGCCCCCAATATCAGGGGCTCCAGGATGACACACTCAGTCCCAGAGATACAAGAAGAGGGAAGAAGGAGAGAGGTTCCCACGCAGGTGAGAGTCCTTAGTCTTGTCTGTGGCTGGAACACTGGAAGGCCTTCTGAAGGGAGATTAGGCACAGCTCATTAGGAAAAAGCCTATCTCATCATCCAAGCACAGTGGGCCTTGATGAACAGAGACAGTCTATGGTTTTAGAACTTCATTGTAGAAAGTCAGGGGGAAAGAGAAAAGGTAAAAAGAGAGAGAGACTGGCCATGCCCAAGAAGAGAGAGGGGAAAAGAAAGAAAGAAAGAAAGAAAGAAAAAAAGAAAGAAAGAAAGAAAGAAAGAAAGAAAGAAAGAAAGAAAGAAAGAAAGGAAGGAAGGAAGGAAGGAAGGAAGGGAGAGTAAGAAAGGTAAAGGCCTAGAGAGAGAAAAGCTTAGAGAGTAAGCGGGAGAGTAAGGAAAGTAAAAGCTTAAGAGAGCCAAGAGGGGCCAAGCAGCCCCTGTTATAGTGGGCTGTGTTATCTTGCTGTTGCTAGGTAACTGGAAGCAGTCTAGCCTGGAGGTCAGAAGCTTGGGACATGGTCTACATGACTACTAGCCACACATTTCTCCTGTGGGGGCTGTAGGGGTGGTAAGTTCGACAGGAGCCAGGGGTCCAGGAGACATGAGGGAACACCTTCCATCCCATGTAGGTGAAAATGATCACCACCAGGTCCTACCTCAGCTCTACTGGTGACCAGACTGTCTGTGCATAGCCCATTGCCCCACAGACATCGTGCTGGAGAAGTTGCTGGCAGTTCTACATCTTGATTCACAGGCAAGGTGGTGGGGGGAGGCAAAGACAGAAAGAGACATTGGGTCTTTCTTGGGCTTCTGAAACCACAAAACCTACCCCCAAGTTCATAAATTACTGTTATACAAAACAAAACAGAATTTTTCACTCATAGTTTAGGTTACCAGAAATTACAAACTGGGATATGATTGATGTTCTTCAAAAGAAGGCTTTTTTTTTTCCAGAAGGGAAATATTTCCTAATTTCTGTAATTTTCACAGTAAAAAACAAAACAGTTTTAATTATGGTCATTTGGGCCTGTTGGTAGAGTCCACTGGGAACATATGACTTAAAAGGTGCTGATAAGGTAGAAAGGTATGGAAGAGAAACTGTTATGCCCAGGTCTTTGGATATTCAGTCTCAGAGGCCAGGTCAAGTGTCAGTGCCTGGCTTGGATCACCATTCTGGTCCATTAGCCAGATTTCCCCAGGGTTGAAATGAATCTGGGCTCTCATTTTGGCTAGTAGATCTCTCCCCAGTCAGGGGTAGGGCACTCAGGAATGCTTATGAGTGACTGGGTTACCCATCCTATCCCGAAGCCTACTGCATTTCTGGTAGTCCATAAATATTGTTTGGTGCCGGTGGCCCCTTGGACCCAGAGTTTCTTATTAGACAAAGGCCCTTCAGCCTTCACAAGCACTGAATGTTCTCCAGTATCCACCAGGAAATCTAGAGGCCCCCCCCACACACACACACACACTAAGGGTTACCATGGGCTCTGGGACGGGGTCCGCACCCTGACACCCCCAGTCTTCATCTTCCTTGGTGATCATAATCTTATTTTTGGACTTTCTCCATAGGCTTTCTCTGGCCCAATGTCATATGTCTTACAATAGACACATGGTTCTTACCTAAAGCTGGTCGGCCGCCTTCTCCAGGATCTCTCCCCTCTACAATGTTCCCAAGCTGGTGTTTCCTTTCTCTCTGGTCCGGGCTACCATTGGCTAACAGGACCGTGGCTAGATCTCTGTTTAATATCTTTCCTGTCTTAATCTTCTTTTCATCTTTAGTTCCCCTGTTATGATACACTTTCTCCAAAACCTCCACCAAATCCCTCAATGACTTCTCCCCTAGTCTTTCTAACTTCTGTAACTTCCTTCTAGTAACTAGTGCTAACTGATTTATAAAAGGCAGTGCCACTGTGCTAGAATTCTCTGTTTCCTCAGGGTCTATGTGTGAGTAACGGCAGAAAGCATCTATAATCCACTCAAGGCTTTCATTATCTTTCTGCCTGACATCATAAACCTTAGCCAAATTTGTGGATTGCTTGACAGCTGTCCTGAGGTCCACCATTAGATACTGGGGATAAACCCAGAGACTTCCCTACCTGTGCCCATATTATAATACCAAGCTGGTTTCCTGAGAGGAAACCCCTTCTCGATATCAGCTTGGATCTGAGTTGGAGTGCCATTGGCTCCTGGGAATTCTTCTGGGCCTTCAGGATGATGCGTTCCTTTTCCTCTGTTGTAAAAAGATGTTGGGAGCCGCCCCCACATTCGCCGTCACAAGATGGCGCTGACATCCTGTGTTCTAAGTGGTAAACAAATAATCTGCGCATGAGCCAAGGGTATTTTATGACTACTTGTACTCTACCTTTCCCGTGAACGTCAGCTCGGCCATGGGCTGCAGCCAATCAGGGAGTGATGCGTCCTAGGAAATATAACTCTCCTAAAGAGGGAAGGGGTTTCGGTTTCATTATTGAGGGGGCTTTCGTTTTTGGGGCTGGGCGCTGGGCGCTTGCCCTCCTGGCTCCCAAAGATGTAAGCAATAAAGTTTTGCCGCAGAAGATTTTGGTTTGTTGCGTCTTTCCTGGCCGGGCGTGAGAACGCGTCTAATAACAATTGGTGCCGAATTCCGGGACGAGAAAAAAACTCGGGACTGGCGCAAGGAAGATCCCTCATTCCAGAACCAGAACTGCGGGTCGCGGTAATAAAGGTTCCCGTAAAGCAGACTGTTAAGAAGGATTCAACTGTATGAATTCAGAACTTTTCAGCTGGGGAACGAGAGTACCAGTGAGTACAGCTTTACGAGGTAAGTCTGATCTTGAACTTTCTAAGGAAATTCAAGACAGTCTATCAGAAGTAAAGTGGAAAATGTTTGGCCTTGAATTTTTTCTAATGTTAGGAGCCCTTTTGTTCCTTTTCACATGTTATCAGGTGATTAAGATAGGGCTGAAAATTCTGGATGAAATTCAGGGCAATCTATCAGAAGTAAAGCGGGGAGAGAGAGTAGGAGCAAAGAGAAAATATGGTACACAAAATAAGTATACAGGCCTTTCCAAGGGTCTTGAACCCGAGGAAAAGTTTAGGTCAGGTAAGAATACCTGGGGAGAGATTAGAAGGAAGGAAAAGAAAAAAGAAAAGAAAAAAGATCGATTAGCGGAGGTCTCTAGGAGATACTCGTCACTAGATGAGCTCAGGAAGCCAGCTCTTAGTAGTTCTGAAGCAGATGAAGAATTCTCCTCTGAGGAAACAGACTGGGAGGAAGAAGCAGCCCATTACCAGCCAGCTAATTGGTCAAGAAAAAAGCCAAAAGCGGCTGGCGAAAGCCAGCGTACTGTTCAACCTCCCGGCAGTCGGTTTCAAGGTCCGCCCTATGCGGAGCCCCCGCCCTGCGTAGTGCGTCAGCAATGCGCAGAGAGATGCGCAGAGAGGCAATGCGCAGAGAGATGCGCAGAGAGGCAGTGCGCAGAGAGATGCGCAGAGAGGCAGTGCGCAGAGAGGCAGTGCGCAGAGAGGCAGTGCGCAGACTCATTCATTCCCAGAGAGGAACAAAGGAAAATACAACAGGCATTTCCAGTCTTTGAAGGAGCCGAGGGTGGGCGTGTCCACGCTCCGGTAGAATACTTACAAATTAAAGAAATTGCCGAGTCGGTCCGTAAATACGGAACCAATGCTAATTTTACCTTGGTGCAGTTAGACAGGCTCGCCGGCATGGCACTAACTCCTGCTGACTGGCAAACGGTTGTAAAAGCCGCTCTCCCTAGTATGGGCAAATATATGGAATGGAGAGCGCTTTGGCACGAAGCTGCACAAGCGCAGGCCCGAGCAAACGCAGCTGCTTTGACTCCAGAGCAGAGAGATTGGACTTTTGACTTGTTAACGGGTCAGGGAGCTTATTCTGCTGATCAGACAAACTACCATTGGGGAGCTTATGCCCAGATTTCTTCCACGGCTATTAGGGCCTGGAAGGCGCTCTCTCGAGCAGGTGAAACCACTGGTCAGTTAACAAAGATAATCCAGGGACCTCAGGAATCCTTCTCAGATTTTGTGGCCAGAATGACAGAGGCAGCAGAGCGTATTTTTGGAGAGTCAGAGCAAGCTGCGCCTCTGATAGAACAGCTAATCTATGAGCAAGCCACAAAGGAGTGCCGAGCGGCCATAGCCCCAAGAAAAAACAAAGGCTTACAAGACTGGCTCAGGGTCTGTCGAGAGCTTGGGGGACCTCTCAGCAATGCAGGTTTAGCGGCTGCCATCCTTCAATCCCAAAACCGCTCCATGGGCAGAAATAATCAGAGGACATGTTTTAACTGCGGAAAGCCTGGGCATTTTAAGAAAGATTGCAGAGCTCCAGATAAACAGGGAGGGACTCTCACTCTTTGCTCTAAGTGTGGCAAGGGTTATCATAGAGCTGACCAGTGTCGCTCTGTGAGGGATATAAAGGGCAGAGTCCTTCCCCCACCTGATAGTCAATCAACTGATGTGCCAAAAAACGGGTCATCGGGCCCTCGGTCCCAGGGCCCTCAAAGATATGGGAACCGGTTTGTCAGGACCCAGGAAGCAGTCAGAGAGGCGACCCAGGAAGACCCACAAGGGTGGACCTGCGTGCCGCCTCCGACTTCCTACTAATGCCTCAAATGAGTATTCAGCCGGTGCCGGTGGAGCCTATACCATCCTTGCCCCTGGGAACCATGGGCCTTATTCTCGGCCGGGGTTCACTCACCTTACAGGGCTTAGTAGTCCACCCTGGAGTTATGGATTGTCAACATTCCCCTGAAATACAGGTCCTGTGCTCAAGCCCTAAAGGCGTTTTTTCTATTAGTAAAGGAGATAGGATAGCTCAGCTGCTGCTCCTCCCTGATAATACCAGAGAAAAATCTGCAGGACCTGAGATAAAGAAGATGGGCTCCTCAGGAAATGATTCTGCCTATTTGGTTGTATCTTTAAATGATAGACCTAAGCTCTGCCTTAAGATCAACGGAAAAGAGTTTGAAGGCATCCTTGATACCGGAGCAGATAAAAGTATAATTTCTACACATTGGTGGCCCAAAGCATGGCCCACCACAGAGTCATCTCATTCATTACAGGGCCTAGGATATCAATCATGTCCCACTATAAGCTCCGTTGCCTTGACGTGGGAATCCTCTGAAGGACAGCAAGGGAAATTCATACCTTATGTGCTCCCACTCCCGGTTAACCTCTGGGGAAGGGATATTATGCAGCATTTGGGCCTTATTTTGTCCAATGAAAACGCCCCATCAGGAGGGTATTCAGCTAAAGCAAAAAATATCATGGCAAAGATGGGTTATAAAGAAGGAAAAGGGTTAGGACATCAAGAACAGGGAAGGATAGAGCCCATCTCACCTAATGGAAACCAAGACAGACAGGGTCTGGGTTTTCCTTAGCGGCCATTGGGGCAGCACGACCCATACCATGGAAAACAGGGGACCCAGTGTGGGTTCCTCAATGGCACCTATCCTCTGAAAAACTAGAAGCTGTGATTCAACTGGTAGAGGAACAATTAAAATTAGGCCATATTGAACCCTCTACCTCACCTTGGAATACTCCAATTTTTGTAATTAAGAAAAAGTCAGGAAAGTGGAGACTGCTCCATGACCTCAGAGCCATTAATGAACAAATGAACTTATTTGGCCCAGTACAGAGGGGTCTCCCTGTACTTTCCGCCTTACCACGTGGCTGGAATTTAATTATTATAGATATTAAAGATTGTTTCTTTTCTATACCTTTGTGTCCAAGAGATAGGCCCAGATTTGCCTTTACCATCCCCTCTATTAATCACATGGAACCTGATAAGAGGTATCAATGGAAGGTCTTACCACAGGGAATGTCCAATAGTCCTACAATGTGCCAACTTTATGTGCAAGAAGCTCTTTTGCCAGTGAGGGAACAATTCCCCTCTTTAATTTTGCTCCTTTACATGGATGACATCCTCCTGTGCCATAAAGACCTTACCATGCTACAAAAGGCATATCCTTTTCTACTTAAAACTTTAAGTCAGTGGGGTTTACAGATAGCCACAGAAAAGGTCCAAATTTCTGATACAGGACAATTCTTGGGCTCTGTGGTGTCCCCAGATAAGATTGTGCCCCAAAAGGTAGAGATAAGAAGAGATCACCTCCATACCTTAAATGATTTTCAAAAGCTGTTGGGAGATATTAATTGGCTCAGACCTTTTTTAAAGATTCCTTCCGCTGAGTTAAGGCCTTTGTTTAGTATTTTAGAAGGAGATCCTCATATCTCCTCCCCTAGGACTCTTACTCTAGCTGCTAACCAGGCCTTACAAAAAGTGGAAAATGCCTTACAGAATGCACAATTACAACGTATTGAGGATTCGCAACCTTTCAGTTTGTGTGTCTTTAAGACAGCACAATTGCCAACTGCAGTTTTGTGGCAGAATGGGCCATTGTTGTGGATCCATCCAAACGTATCCCCAGCTAAAATAATAGATTGGTATCCTGATGCAATTGCACAGCTTGCCCTTAAAGGTCTAAAAGCAGCAATCACCCACTTTGGGCAAAGTCCATATCTTTTAATTGTACCTTATACCGCTGCACAGGTTCAAACCTTGGCAGCCACATCTAATGATTGGGCAGTTTTAGTTACCTCCTTTTCAGGAAAAATAGATAACCATTATCCAAAACATCCAATCTTACAGTTTGCCCAAAATCAATCTGTTGTGTTTCCACAAATAACAGTAAGAAACCCACTTAAAAATGGGATTGTGGTATATACTGATGGATCAAAAACTGGCATAGGTGCCTATGTGGCTAATGGTAAAGTGGTATCCAAACAATATAATGAAAATTCACCTCAAGTGGTAGAATGTTTAGTGGTCTTAGAAGTTTTAAAAACCTTTTTAGAACCCCTTAATATTGTGTCAGATTCCTGTTATGTGGTTAATGCAGTAAATCTTTTAGAAGTGGCTGGAGTGATTAAGCCTTCCAGTAGAGTTGCCAATATTTTTCAGCAGATACAATTAGTTTTGTTATCTAGAAGATTTCCTGTTTATATTACTCATGTTAGAGCCCATTCAGGCCTACCTGGCCCCATGGCTCTGGGAAATGATTTGGCAGATAAGGCCACTAAAGTGATGGCTGCTGCCCTATCATCCCCGGTAGAGGCTGCAAGAAATTTTCATAACAATTTTCATGTGACGGCTGAAACATTACGCAGTCGTTTCTCCTTGACAAGAAAAGAAGCCCGTGACATTGTTACTCAATGTCAAAGCTGCTGTGAGTTCTTGCCAGTTCCTCATGTGGGAATTAACCCACGCGGTATTCGACCTCTACAGGTCTGGCAAATGGATGTTACACATGTTTCTTCCTTTGGAAAACTTCAATATCTCCATGTGTCCATTGACACATGTTCTGGCATCATGTTTGCTTCTCCGTTAACCGGAGAAAAAGCCTCACATGTGATTCAACATTGCCTTGAGGCATGGAGTGCTTGGGGGAAACCCAGACTCCTTAAGACTGATAATGGACCAGCTTATACGTCTCAAAAATTCCAACAGTTCTGCCGTCAGATGGACGTGACCCACCTGACTGGACTTCCATACAACCCTCAAGGACAGGGTATTGTTGAGCGTGCGCATCGCACCCTCAAAGCCTATCTTATAAAACAGAAGAGGGGAACTTTTGAAGAGATTTTACCCCGAGCACCAAGAGTGTCTGTGTCTATGGCACTCTTTACACTCAATTTTTTAAATATTGATGCTCATGGCCATACTGCGGCTGAACGTCATTGTACAGAGCCAGATAGGCCCAATGAGATGGTTAAATGGAAAAATGTCCTTGATAATAAATGGTATGGCCCGGATCCTATTTTGATAAGATCCAGGGGAGCTATCTGTGTTTTCCCACAGAATGAAGACAACCCATTTTGGTTACCAGAAAGACTCACCCGAAAAATCCAGACTGACCAAGGGAATACTAATGTCCCTCGTCTTGGTGATGTCCAGGGCGTCAATAATAAAAAGAGAGCAGCGTTGGGGGATAATGTCGACATTTCCACTCCCAATGACGGTGATGTATAATGCTCAAGTATTCTCCTGCTTTTTTACCACTAACTGGGAACTGGGTTTGGCCTTGATTCAGACAGCCTTGGCTCTGTCTGGACAGGTCCAGACGACTGACACCATTAACACTTTGTCAGCCTCAGTGACTACAGTCATAGATGAACAGGCCTCAGCTAATGTCAAGATACAGAGAGGTCTCATGCTGGTTAATCAACTCATAGATCTTGTCCAGATACAACTAGATGTATTATGACAAATAACTCAGCTGGGATGTGAACAAAAGTTTCCGGGATTGTGTGTTATTTCCATTCAGTATGTTAAATTTACTAGGGCAGCTAATTTGTCAAAAAGTCTTTTTCAGTATATGTTACAGAATTGGATGGCTGAATTTGAACAGATCCCTTCGGGAATTGAGACTTCAGGTCAACTCCACGCGCTTGGACCTGTCCCTGACCAAAGGATTACCCAATTGGATCTCCTCAGCATTTTCTTTCTTTAAAAAATGGGTGGGATTAATATTATTTGGAGATACACTTTGCTGTGGATTAGTGTTGCTTCTTTGATTGGTCTGTAAGCTTAAGGCCCAAACTAGGAGAGACAAGGTGGTTATTGCCCAGGCGCTTGCAGGACTAGAACATGGAGCTTCCCCTGATATATCTATGCTTAGGCAATAGGTCGCTGGCCACTCAGCTCTTATATCCCATGAGGCTAGTCTCATTGCACGGGATAGAGTGAGTGTGCTTCAGCAGCCCGAGAGAGTTGCACGGCTAAGCACTGCAATGGAAAGGCTCTGCGGCATATATGAGCCTATTCTAGGGAGATACGTCATCTTTCATGAAGGTTCAGTGTCCTAGTTCCCTTCCCCCAGGAAAAACGACACGGGAGCAGGTCAGGGTTGCTCTGGGTAAAAGCCTGTGAGCCTAAGAGCTAATCCTGTACATGGCTCCTTTACCTACACACTGGGGATTTGACCTCTATCTCCACTCTCATTAGTTGGGTGGCCTATTTGCTCTTATTAAAAGGAAAGGGGGAGATGTTGGGAGCCGCCCCCACATTCGCCGTCACAAGATGGCGCTGACATCCTGTGTTCTAAGTGGTAAACAAATAATCTGCGCATGAGCCAAGGGTATTTTATGACTACTTGTACTCTACCTTTCCCGTGAACGTCAGCTCGGCCATGGGCTGCAGCCAATCAGGGAGTGATGCGTCCTAGGAAATATAACTCTCCTAAAGAGGGAAGGGGTTTCGGTTTCATTATTGAGGGGGCTTTCGTTTTTGGGGCTGGGCGCTGGGCGCTTGCCCTCCTGGCTCCCAAAGATGTAAGCAATAAAGTTTTGCCGCAGAAGATTTTGGTTTGTTGCGTCTTTCCTGGCCGGGCGTGAGAACGCGTCTAATAACAAAAAGAATCTTCAGTAACTGCTGACTATCATCCCAAGTGGGCTGATGGGTAAAAAGAATGATGTCTAAGAGAACAATGAGCTCTTTAGGGTTGTCAGAGAAACTAGCATGCTCTCTTCTCCAGTTGCAAAGATCAACAAAGACCAATACTGACAGGGCTGGTTTCCCTGTTCATTGACTGGCCCTGTTGCCCTCAGGGGTAAGATACTGGAGTCTGCCTCTGGTTCTACTGCCTGGGTGGTACCGAGGCACACTTGGCTTGCTACTAGTACCCTGTGCTGGACTTCCCTCTATCCCCGAGGTGGACACTATTAGAACATAGTCGCTCTCTCTGCAGAACACATGGACAGGAATAGAGCCAGTGGGGGATGCTGACTCTGGTGGGGAAATCCCCTCGGTTGGAAATATGGACGCAGGCAGAGGCTCAGATGTGAACTCCGGGGATGGAAACGCATGCTCAGGACCCTTGGTGTAAGCACAGGTCCTGCAGGTAGGGTGTAAGGTGGTGGAGAAAGGATCTCTTCTGTCCTGTAAAATGGGATAGAGGGACTATGAAGATTTGGGGACTTCCCGCTTTTGTTTTTCTGGATGGGCATTGTTACTGGAGGGCAATAAGAAAGATTTCATCTACGGTGGTGGGTTGGCAACCAAATCTTTCCAGACACCAATGTAGGGGATTTGTTCTGGATGCCCCTGCACCTTCTGTAACTATGTCTTCCACCACTACTAGTACAGTAGGAAGGTGGAAAGTTCCCTCTAGGGGCCATCTGACCCCGAAGGCAGGCCAGTCTGAGCTGCAGTATGTGTACACTTTCTTCATGTTCACATTCACCAAAAGAATGTGAGCTCTAGTTTTCATTTCATTAAAATGAGCTAAAACAATGTTAAAAGGGTGGGAGGGAAGAGAGTGAGAGTTAACCTGTCCCATTGCGTTTGTCACAGTCCAGTATAACGCGAGACTAAACACTACCAGAAATACTACAGACAAACCCACATGCACAAAATAGCCATTTTCTGACTGGAAGCAAAAGTAAATACAGGCACTACAGGTCATAGACTCTCACCTACGAAAGGGGAAGCAAGATGGTGATGAAAGCAGTCTGTGCTGAGGTCTCTCCTCAAACACAAATTCTTCTAATTGATGCACAGGAACCTCATCTACCCTGGACCTGAGGCCAGGAACATCTTCCTGACCCCTGCAGTTGTGAGGTTGTAACACTTTAGTGTGTCTGCTCTAGCCCCTTCTTGCTGCTTACACCATTACCTCGAGGCTTTTCCTGATGCCAAAATATAGCCAGAAAGAACAGATGCAGACAATACAGAAATGCTGACAACACTCACAGTACTTGCTCGCCAGCACTAGACTCTCCGAATTGCAGATTCTAGAGATCTGCTGGGGAATCCTGGTGGACGAGCCACAAAAATGTTATGCCCAGGTCTTGGGGTGCCCAGAAGAAATTGTCAACCGGATACAAAAAAACAAAAGAGCCTTTTATTCGAGTCAGAATCGGATGAAAAGCCTTCCCACTGCACTGGGTTAGGGGAGTGATCCTATGTCTAGGGGGTTCCACGTTTTTATATAAGCATAAGCAGGGATTCTCGGACTTCGAGGTGACAGGGGGAGGTGACAAAGGAAGTCATCCTTCAAACATTATATCATTTGTTCAGGCAGCAGGCAGAATCATGCAACTGGGCTGGGGGAACTAAAAGTAACTTTATGATGCTACCAGGAACTAGTCTGTTTTTACAAACTGGCCACAGGTGTCTGGGAGCACTTAATTGCCCTCTCCTCACGGCTCAAAAGTAGGGCATTTATCTTTGCAAGGATGTTTGGTCTTCGCTTCTCCCAAGGACAGGGGCCTTCTACACTGGGAAGTTCTACCCATCTATCAGGGAGTGCCAGCCTTGGTGACATGGGAACTGAGAGATGTTGCCATTTGTCTATTCCTAAGCCAGCATATATCACTCCCATCTGGGGGTGGGGGTCCTTAGGGGGTGACACCATGAAAAGGGGAATAGCAATATTTAGGTGCCAGACCAGGCCTTCTCTGAAAGGCTGGGGAGGGGAGGGGAGCTCCCAGGGAGTGTTGAAAAAGAAAAGGGGGGAGGGGAAGCTCTCTGATCAGTGAGAAAGCTCAGAGGCAGGCTGCCTGCATCTCTCCATCTTCATCTTTGGTTAGGTAAAATGGCCTTACTCATTATATATGTTCAGAATACTGTAGCTGATTTTTAAAGTAAGTCCAAATACATAAAAATAAATTTGGGTAACTGCATCCACGATAACAGAACATGTGTTGTTTTCATAAAAATAATGTACCACTTACCTTTACTAGGAAAGTTAGACACTTGGGAAGTGGTTTAAACTACCTCTCTGACATAAACACTCAAATAAATACTCAAATCAGGTGAAGAACTAGCTTAATGATCAGGAAACAGCAAACATTTTATATTCATTTTCTCTTTTATATGAACAGGAAGGCAGCCTTCTGTATGGTTAGATTGGGCCCACACAACAACATGCTGACCCACACTGTGATTCACACTGCTGTTGGGCCTAGTTTTCACACAGGCCTGGTCTGTACAACCCAACTTCCTTCATCTTTTGCCTCATTGCATCTTTATCTCATTGTATCTTTCAAAACCAATGGCCCCTCCTACTTATGTGAATTAATTAACCCTAGAGAATTAATTAACCCTGGTCCATTTTATTTATTTATTTATTTATTTATTTATTTATTTATTTATTTATTTATAGGACACTGGTCCATATTTATTTATTTATTTATTTATTTTAATTACAAATGTTGTCCCCCTTCCTGGTCCCCCCTTCCAGAGTTCTTCACCCACCCAGCTCCCCTTTGCTTGTGAGAGGGTGCTCACTCCCCAACCTGTACCTCCCACTCCATAACCCGCCCCCCACCTCTTACACTCCAACCACCATATTACCCATCCTCCATTATAAGTATTTTTCAGAAGGAAGGTTAAAGAAAGGAAACAGTAACTTTGTAATGATTTTGTTTATTTTCTTCTTTGTCTGGTCTGTCACCAAGTGAATTCTTGCTTCAACTTCAGTTTCACACAGTGTCTAGGTCCATCCTTTCCCTTATCACAGCTTACTAGAGTTTCTTGGTATGGATCCTACCCTGTCTACCTGTCCAGTTGCTATTCCTGCTTACAGCTGACCTCCTAAGAACAACAGAGAAAAACTGACATGTCAACCATCTCAAATACTTAAGCTCCTTCTAGTAGGCTTTGTTTAGTTGCTTGTTTTTAAGTAGTACATTGCTCAAGCAGGAGGATATTAAGACTTGGTGGAACCACATAGCTCTATCACTTATACAAAATGTAAGAAATTGGCGGTTCCTCAAAAAAATTGGACATAGTACTACCAGAGGATCCCGCAATACCTCTCCTGGGCATATATCCAGAAGATGTTCCAACCGGTAAGAAGGACACCTGCTCCACTATGTGCATAGCAGCCTTATTTATAATAACCGGAAGCTGGAAATAACCAAGATGCCCCTCAACAGAGGAATGGATACAGAAAATGTGGTACATTTACACAATGGAGTACTACTCAGCTATTAAAAAGAATGAATTTATGAAATTCCTAGGCAAATGGATGGACCTGGAGAGCATCATCCCGAGTGAGGTAACTCAATCACAAAAGAACTCACATGATATGTACTCACTGATAAGTGGATAATAGCCCAGAAACTTAGACTACCCAAGATACAAGATACAATTTTTGAAACACATGAAGCTCGGGAAAAACGAAGACCAAGGTGTGGATACTTTGCCCCTTCTTGGAATTGGGAGCAAGGCACCCATGGAAGGAGATACAGAGACAGAGTTTGGAGCTGAGAGGAAAGGATGGACCATCTAGAGGCTGCCATACCCGGGGATCCATCCTATTGCCCGAGCTTTTGTCCCCGCTGGCAAGAACACACTCAGGACAACTGGAATCTTCTGCGGCAAAGCTTTTATTGCTTACTTATCAGGAGGGAAGACCCCGAACCAGGAAAATGGCACTGCTTATATAGCCCGAAGCGTGACGTTTCAGCACCTGATGTGGCGTGACAGCTTCTGATTCGTTGCTCGCCCATCACCCCATTACTACGCAGCGAGATGGGCAGTGACTAGGCGTGAGTTCACTCTTGCACTTGCGCATAAGGCTTGTTTACTAGTTAGGCGCAGTGGAAGCCAGTGCCATTTTATAATGGCGATTGCTCACGGCACGGCTCTCCACACCATCCCATAATCAGCCTCCAAACGTTGACACCATTGCATATGCCAGCAAGATTTTGCTGAAAGGACCCTGATATAGCTGTCTCTTGTGAGACTATGCCGGGGCCTAGCAAACACAGAAGTGGATGCTCACAGTCAGCTATTGGATGGATCACAGGGCCCCCAATGGAGGAGCTAGAGGAAGTACCCAGGGAGCTGGGGGGGGGGGATCTGCAACCCTATAGGTGGAACAACAATATGAACTAACCAGTACTTCCCTCAGAGCTCGTGTCTCTAGCTGCATATGTATCAGAAGATGGCCTGGTCGGCCATCAGTGGAAAGAGGGGCCCATTGGTCATGCAGATCCCCAAACTCTGTCTCTGTAGCTCCTTCCATGGGTGCCTTGCTCCTAATTCCAAGAAGGGGCAAAGTATCCACACCTTGGTCTTCCTTTTTCCCGAGCTTCATGTGTTTCAAAAATTATATCTTGTATCTTGGGTAGTCTAAGTTTATATGTCTCAGTACAGGGGAACACCAGGGCCAAGAGGTGGGAGTGGGTGGGTGGGGCAGTGGGTGTGGAGGGTGTGGGGGACTTTTGGGATAGCATTGGAAATGTAAATGAAATAAATACCCAGTTAAAAATTTAAAAAAAAAGAAATATGGGTACCATGCTGTATACCTTTAGATCTATTAGCACAACCTTCTGTCTGTGTGTTTCAAATCATTTCAAATCACAAGGAGATTTTAGTCTCCCCTGTCTCAACTTGAACTGCCAGGAAAGTTTGACAACAAGCTGCCATGCAAACTTCATGCTGATAAGAACTTTATTTTTTTTCATCAAAACATCATGATATTTCAACATTACATAACAGGAGTAAATTTAAAACAGATTCAGGCCCAGCTTCTCCAGAAGCCTATAATTTACTTACATAGGAGAGAAATGATCAGTAATTATTTCAGCCAACATAGCTTAGAGTGTGCGATCATGCTCTAATATAAAGATTCCATATTGCAAAACAGGAATACAAGAGTTAATCAAGCAAAAAAGTATATAAAGTTTAAGAGCTGCTAGATAACAGGAAAGGACCTGACTCATTCCTATGCTATTGCCACTTATAGGGTGGAGTCTGCTGAGAGTGAGATTGATATTTCTTTCACACAGACAAGGACAGAAAAACTGGCAAAGACTATTAAAAAGTTTCAAGTACAATGTAGGTATGTTGTGACATTCCAGAAATCTCATATTTGGGGGGCTAGGAGAGAAAAAGAATCATGAGTTCACAGGTTGCCTGGGCTAGAAGCAATACCTTATCTGAAATATATAACACATATACTATATTGATTATTATATGAATATTGAATATGAATATTATACATACATACATACATACATACATACATACATACAATATTAGAGTTTATTCACTCTAATTAACCTAGATTACTAGTTTCTGTCTACAATATGGAGATGGACTATATACACTGACAATTGACATGAGCTAGAAGCAAAGATGGTTATTTCCCATAGCTGTGATCTCTCACACTTATGAAAATTATCAGTTACAAAGAAGTGAGAATCATTTGAGGAACAAAGTCCTGGAAATCTATGATGTTCCACCATGGAAAGCCAGTAAGTGAAGAGTCAAAAAACCTCCTGAGTGCTATTCCAAACTCACTGTTTTCTCATGAGCTAAATTGTAAACTCTGAAACACTTCAAAGAAGTATAGATGGAAGGTTAATCTAGAATAGAACAAGAAAGCCAGTCTAATAGTCTAAACTAGACCAGGTAAGCACAAATGGAATGTATTGGAAGAAATGTAAAACACTGTAAGGGGAGAATCGACAGAGACAGGAGAGGCTAAGGGAAATGAATGCAAGAGTAAAGGTGATCAATATAGCAAAAATATGGATTTGAAGATAATAAGAATCAGTTATGTTTTAACTTGTTGTGTTTCATTGTCAAGTAAGAATTAATCTGTCAGGGTAAGTGAAAACATGTTAAGATTTCCTCAGTGCAAAAATAAAAGATCAAATGATTTGAAGCATAAAATCATAGAATGATAAAAATGACAATAAAATATAATCTCTTGCTTGTCAGTTTTATGCAAAATTAGTCCCAGAGCCATGAATTCTAAATTGTCTACTGAGAGTAACATGGTGATAACAATACAAACCTTCACAGCTCTTCAAACCTACAAGATGCCATAGTCTCAGTAAGAACGACCCTTTTGAGGTAAAGGAAATGGTAAAAGCTGTTACTAGAAAAAAAAAGGAGTTGGAACAACTTGGAAGTATAAAAAAGCCCAAACTAACTGGCTAGATAGAGTCCCATTTGAGAGCTTAACAGTTAGCACAGAGAATTTTTCCACTCAACCTCATGACTCAGTTTCCCTTCCAGCATGTGGCAGTAGGCATTGGTGAAAGAAGAATGGAAGACAACAGCAAGTTGACTAGACACAAGTAAAGGAAGACAGTCATGATTTGTATGCATGTATCATGTGTGCAAAGAAAGTCGCTTGCAGAAAGAGGTCTGAGTTCTCTAGTGACTTTACAGGGCAGAATTCTGACCAGTAGGGAACTATTTTAAACAAGTAGATATTTTAGCTAAGTACAATTATTGGAGGGTGTACTATTTTTCTATAGTGAAACAGTGAATTTGTTATTGCAACCTATAAAATGGATTCTGAGTACTTACTTGCTAAAATCTACATGTTAACTCTTCAAAACTATCTTCCAAGGAACAGAAACGATAGCTTAACAGTTAAGAGCACTACTTCGTCTTCCAATGGACTTGTGTGTTTGATTCCCAGCACACACAAGGCAGTTCACAACTGTCTGAACTCCAGTTCCAAGGCATGTGATACATTCTTCTTACCTCTTCAGGCACCATGGATGCAAATGATACACAAACAAACATGGAAGTGAAATACCTATATAAATAAAATAAAAATAAAAGGGAACATTGAGAAAATTAAATCTATGATTTTATAAGTATTGATAAATGTTACTGACAGAAATTCCATAACCAAAAGCCATGAAAGAGGCAGGATGTGACTCCTTTGTGTAAAAAGAATACCATTTTAGAAATTGCTAGAATAAAGTAACAGCATCATAAATCTCATGATTTATATTTGTACACCTGCCTAATAGTTTCTAATTTGATTGTTTTTATTATAAGCAGAAAATATCTTTGGCTTAAAATCTTTCTTGAATGTGAAACATCCTAGATGAAATCCTAATAGGCCTTTAGCATGATAGTGCATATGAATTCTCAGACATTCCAGTGCAGGAGAGTTCATAGGGACTGTTGCTTTTCTGTTGGCAAACGTAATTGCCTTGATTTCATAGCCTTTACATTTAAGACATCATTTTTCCTTTGGAGCAGAGATGTTGAATACAGTTGGACTTGTAAATCAAAGGTACAGGTTTAAAATAGAATAAGTATAATTATTGTCTAATTTCTGTTTTTATTTACTCCTAAACTGGCAACATGTTTAAGGAAAATTGACTATTTTTTGCAAACAATGTAAGTTGATAGAAAATAACAATTGTCAAATACTTCATTTGTGGTGAATAAGAACAGGAAATGCCAAAAAGCAACAGCCAGGAAAAAGGAGGTTAGTTGGCAGGTTAGCAGCACACTATTGCTGTCTGTCTTCTCAATGGGAAATGGGAAATAGATATAGGAGGTACAAAATCCATTTCCTGGTTACAACTTTGCTGTAACTTGTAACTTGGCACCCTTTTTATTTTCCAACTCAGCTCTGATAGGAAATCTTAAACAGGTTCCTACCTATCAGTGACTAGGAATTAATGGTTTTAGTAAAATAGAACATTAACCTGAACAATTATGTACAAAAAAATACCCACATGATAGCAACTTAACCAAACTTGTGAGAACTAGGAGAAACTCAACATTGGAAAGATCACTGACACCACAATCTCATTGATACAGTAAAAGTAGAGTATCTTATTATTGGACAATGATCTTCAGCTAATTAGTGGCAACCCCCAAATTCACATGCAGAATGTCTAAGACAAAAACCTAAGACAAAAATAAACAAAAATACCATAAAGCCAAAACACTGATATCAGCAGCAGGTATAGCAACCATCGCTTCCCTCCCTTTACATCATTATTGGAAGCTACCAGTAGCACTTGTAGTACTGAAACAACATTTCAAGTCAGATAGCATTTACTGATGCCTAAACACACATATGTTCATGGTACACAAAGTTCATTGGATTTAAGCATCTTTGCTAATTAACTGAAAGAATTATATCATCATAAAAAAGGCAAAGTATATTCATGTTTAGTTGCCAGTCTTCCATAGTTCACTGTATTTGGACAGGAGTACAGTCAATCATCAAGCATAACATTGGAAGGGATTATTGCGTTTTTTATCTATTTCTGTGTAATAAATTGCCACTTTAGGATGACTCTTGCTTGTCTATAGATATTCAGGCATCTTGTAAGCTCAGTGTCACTCTTGCTTTGTCTCTTAAGAAGCACTGAAGCAAGCCCACTCCTATTCTTTGGACAGCTTCTCTTCCTTAGGTCACTTTGTGTCATCATGGCGATACCTAGCAGGGACTTCTGAGAAGCTCTCTCCTCCATCACAAATTTCATGGCACACATAATTGGACAAACATTGTACAAGGCTTTTCTGTTTGAGTTTTTGGATAAAATTAAAGTTTGAATATATGAGCTTTAAATAATTCAAATTGCCCTTCCAAAACCAGATAGCCTATTTGAAAGCCTGACAAAAACAAATCTCTCTCTCTCTCTCTCTCTCTCTCTCTCTCTCTCTCTCTCTCTGTGTGTGTGTGTATGTGTGTGTGTGTGTGTGTGTGTGTGTGTGTGTGTCACTCCTGCCCCATGTCCCTCTGTGTATGCATATACATAGAGTTTAAAAATTATCAGTTCTTCCTGACTTTAAATTGAGAATGTCATATTTTCTCAATTGAATCATTGTTGGTTTACATAAAAATGACCATTCATGTATTACATTAGTATTCTAATTCACATTTCTATGATTGCCAGCCAGTTGGAGCATAATTGTACTGTAAACATATGAAGTCTGTTTTTTCCCCTGCTGAAGTCACTATGTCTACTTTTGTGTGCAGCTTCTCCTCTCCAGTCTCCAAGTGTTTCAGGGATACACTGTTCTTTTCTAATTATCAATTATATCCTAGGCATGTAATATACACACTAGAGATAAAATAGACAATAATCCATCCATTCTTTCTCTGGAGACGTAGACTGATACAGGCTGGGCAGGGCATCCAGCATCACACAACTGCACCGTGCCTCCCTTTCTGACAACTTATCTCAGTCCCAAAGTGAGACTTATTCTCTCCCTTCACCTTTGGCATCAGTCAGAACAACTCAAGAGGTGTACATTCATTCATTAAGATTTATGGAATCAATTACCCTGGTACATAGCTACAGAATGCTAGAATAAACATGCTATATTTACATAAATCGTTGTCCTCATTTCTGATAGGCTTTCTACTACACATTTTGAGAAGTCCAGAAGTTATGAGCTACTTAAAGGTTTGTATTCAAAGTATCATACATATTGGGTTGCATTGTTAAGTATCACTAATACTCATATCCAGAGTGTCTTCTTATTCTAATTTACATTTTCCGTTGCTATACACGTAAAATATAGTACATCATTTTTCCAACAACGTGTATTTCCTTTACTAACAAGTGTCATTCATTCATTTTTTTCTTCTGGGAAAAGATGGAGATTATCCTTTCATCTTATATGTAATTTAAAACATTTTTCCATATAACTTAAAAATTATTTATTATTTTTCTTGTATCTCAGGCTGTACTCTAATGCACTGTATAACCAAGGGTGGTTTTGCATACTGATCTTTCTGCCTATATCTCTAGAGTGTTGAGATTATAGTGTGCATGACCACAGTAAGTTTTATGTGTTGCTGATGATTAAGCCTAAGGCTCTGTGCACACTTTCAGAAAACCTTACAAACTTAGCTATATCCACAGTCCTTCATTTCCATTCTTATGAGGTATATATTTTCTGAGATGTATTTACTGTAGAACATTTGGAAAATACAATCACATGGAAAGTCTTCAAGATAGATATTGCCAATATTTTACAATAAATCACTCTTATTTTGTTACCAATTTACACACATAAATACACATACACACTGTTACTCTTTTCTATCATGATTCCTTTAACATATCTCATTAGAGATTTTTTTACTATTAACAACTTTTTTATTAGATATTTACTTCATTTACATTTCAAATGCTATCTCCTGTCCTCCTCTCCGAAAATCCCCTATACCCTCCCCGGCCAACTGCTCCCCAACCCACCCACTCCCTCTTCCTGGCCCTGGCATTCCCTATACTGGGACATAGAATCTTCACAAGAAAAAGGGGCTATCCTCCCATTGACGTCCTACTAGGTCATCCTCTGCTACATATGCAGCTAGAGACATGAGCTCTGTGGGTATTGGTTAGTTCACATTGTTGTTCCTCCTATAGGGCTGCAGAGCCCTATTGTTCCTTGGGTACTTTCTCTAGCTCCTTCAATGGGGGCCCTGTGTTCCATCCAATAGATGACTATGAGTATTCACTTCTGTAATTTCCCAGGCACTGGCATAGCCTCACAAGAGACAGATACATCAGGGTCCTGTCAGCAAAATCTTGTTGGAGTATTCGATAGTGTCTGGGTTTGGTGGTTGTTTATTGGATGGATTCCCATGTGAGGCAGTCTCTGGATGGTCCTTCCTTTAGTCTCAGCTCCAAACTTTGTCTCTGTAACTCCTTCCATGGGTATTTTGTTCCCCATTCTAAGAAGGAACTACGTATCCACACTTTGGTCTTCCTTCTTCTTGAGTTTCATGAGTTTTGCAAATTGTATCTTGGGTATTCTAAGTTTCTGGGCTTATCATATCACGTACATATCATGTGTGTTCTTTTGTGATTGCATTATCTCACTCAGGATGATATCCTTCAGATCCATCAACTTGCCTAAGAATTTCATAAATTCATTGTTTTTAATAGCTGAATAGTACTCCATTGTGTAAATGTACCACATTTTCTGTATCCATTCCTCTGTTGAGGGACATCTGGGTTCTTTTTTTTTTTCTTTTCTTATAGCTATTATAAATAAGGCTGCTATGAACATAGTGTAGTATTTGTCTTTATTACAAGTTGTAACATCTTCTGCGTATATGCCCAGGAGTGGTACTGCCAGATCTTCTAGTAGTACTGTGTCCAATTTTCTGAGGAACCGTCAGACTGATTTCCAGAGTGGTTGTATCATCTTGCAATCCCACCAGCAATGGAGGAGTTATTAACAACATTTAATATAGCACACAGATAACATCGATTAAATAAATCTATCCATACATTAGTAGTATTAAAGTACAGAATAATAATTTCTTATAAAAAGAAACATTTCTAAAATTTTCTAGTGTACAAAATCCATCTGTTCTTTAAAAATCAGTGTATGCTCCTATGATACTATAGCTTTTATGATACTATAGCTCTACCACATTTCTTTATAAAATAATATTTGGTATTATTAAAAACAGGAATACAAAAATAAATGGTCAATACAGAGCTTAGAATGAACATTCATTAATAATTTATTAACAAATCCCATGCAATAGACCCCCTCATAGATCATGTTCCATATTTTTATGTATTTCCATTGATAAATAGATCTGGAAAACCTGAATAGAATAATGCACAAACACTTTTTCCCATTCTTTCTTCAGCAAATGCATTTTGAATATGGAAGAACACATGCCATATTAAGTTTCAAGAAAAACAGTAGTGATTTTTCCCCCAATAGATCATTATCTCCACCCTCAGATCAAAAAGAACTCATGATAGAAATGCTTCCTCTCAAGCTTCTACAGAAGCTTTGGCAATGCTTAGTCATCCCAAGAGTATAGCATATCTCTATTTGTTACAGTATAGTATACTTACCCAGGACATCCTAGCCCCTTTCTCTTCTAACATTGCCACTATCTAAAGGGCAGTATTACTGAGCATGAACTTCCTGCCTGCCTCCCTCCCTTCCTCCCTCCTTTTCCCTTCCTTCCTTCTTTCCTTCCTTCCTCTCTTTCTTTCTTCCTTCATTTCTTCCTTCCTTTCCACTCCTTCCCTCTCACTCTCCCTCCCTCCCTCCCTCCCTCCCTTCCTTCCTTCCTTCCTTCCTTCCTTCCTTCCTTCCTTCCTCCCTCCCTCCTCCCTCCTTCTTCTTCCTTCATTGCTTACTTCCTTTTTTCCTTCTTTTTTTCTTTCTTCCTTCTCTTAGATAAATTTCTGATTTTTGTTAACATCAGAAATGCAGAGCAATTTATGAGCAAACCAGTTGAACTTTATGGAATGCCATTGCACTGTGGTCTCGATTATAAAACAGAACTGAGAAATCACTTGGTTCTCCCACTTGTGTGTGTTATTGGACAAACATTCAGGGCCTCATTTGTGTAGTACGGCTTTGTAATACTGCACAGAATAAACACTCCAGAAGAGTGCCAGCTTCTTCCTAGTGCCAAGAACTTCTGCTGCGTGTGTGTGTGTGTGTGTGTGTGTGTGTGTGTGTGTGTAAGTTTTGGGTTTTTATTTTTTAGTTCTGTGTATATGTATAGGAATATGCCAGTGAGAGAGCAGGAACCTACAGACTACAAGGCCGCAGATTCCCAATAACTGTAGTATAGCAGGTTGTGAGCTGCCCAAAGCATATGCGGTGAACCAAACTTGGTTCCTCTGTAAAAGCAGTCCTTGAGCCTAAGCGCTAAGCCATTTCTCCAGTCCTAAAAGTGTTTGGCATAAATATCGTTTACTGTTTCCACTCTTATAGCCTTACTTTGATGTTCCTGCCCCTAGCCTTCTGAGATACTCTGGGGTAGATCTCACTTGGGATTACCAGCCCAGATATGTTTTATGTCCTATGATAACTTGTGTTTACCCTGCCCTTGCAGAAATGCTGCTATGACCAAACCCTGTTTGCTTTGTTGATAGTGTTTTAAAACCTGTGAGCTCCTTCAGTACAGAATATATGCTTTGTATTGTGTATGCCAGTGGATTCTTTGTGTTCACATTTGTGACACATTAGAGAATCTTAATTATCTGGTGAATGACTATTTGTCTGAACTTGGTTATTAAAGGCTCCATGTTAAATCGTCTGAGTAATTTTCCCCACCTCTTTACCTGAAGATATCCTACAAGAAGGGCAGATTCAGACATCACTCTCCCTGGAGCAATCTATAGCTCCCTCGTGGAATGTCATTGATCCTGATACTCTCTAAGCAAACTATTCTCTCTTACCACCTCCTCATCTGCTGGCTCTTGGCATTTATTTTCCTTCAGATTTTTAATGTCCCATATAATGAAGAGAGTGTACAGAACAAAATGTTTGAATTGAATGAGGAGTGGGGAGAGGCTTAAGTTTTCATATGGCTTTCAATTTCAGTTTATTTAAAGGAGAAACCAGTTTTAAAAGAATTTAGAGGTCAGTAAGCAAACAGGAACATGACCTGTAATCAATGCAAAACATACTTCTCACCTCACAGGGAACAGGAGGGGAGCTTACTCTAGAGCCAGCCTTAGTGACCGTGGCTGAGAACCATGGAATTAGGCTACCCTGAATACCTGTTCCAATGTGGAAATAACTCCATGAAGGTTTTAGAGCTACAGAAAAAACATGTTACAATTAAGGCACTTTTTATGTGCGTTGGTAGGAGCACCAGGGAGGCAGCCAACACAAAGTCAGAAATCACTGCTATACGTTTGGATGCCTTTCTCAGCTTTGGGTTGGTAAGCAGGTGTCTGTTCATTATTATACTATAAACCACTTCACCTGATCATCTTTGGGATTATCAGATCAGCTATGAGGTGGGCAGTTGTTAAGGAGACTAAAGATAGACAATGATAAGTTTGCACAGGACCTGCAATTGTCCAAATCTGCAAGTAATGAAGGATCAATTGTGAAATGTTTAACAAAGCGTGTGTGTTTTTCTTCTAGATTCCCAAGTTCACTCTGTAATAATTGGGGAATAAGATGCACGGGCAAGAACAGGTTCTGAGTTTTTACCCGTACTGTTTAAATGGGTTCACAGGACCCACTTTTCCACTACCTTGACTGCGTCTACTTTCTGCCAGGTCCCTGCAGGTATGAAGCCCATGCAATAGATCACCTCATAGATCACGTTCCATCTTTATATTCATTTCCATTGCCAAATAAATGCAAGCACCTGAGTAGACTAACACACAAAAAATTCTTAGAAACCTCCGCCTGAAAGCTGCCCGGCTGAGACGAGTTTATGAGCAGTGCTTATAGAACTCATTATGAAGACTAGGTGTGGAAGAGTCGCGACAGCAGGAGGAAGGATTGCAAAGCACCAGCTGGGTATCTAATTGATTAACTCAAAAATTCTGCCAATTCACTCTTGCAATACCACAGAATTGGTATTTGAAAAAATGTTATCTAATTATCATACTTTGATTTGAAAGCTGAATTCAGGGATTGAAGATATTTTTTAAAAGACTGACTTAAATTTCCTAGTCCTTTTAAGAGACTGCCAGGCTCTCCCTGCCAGCAATGTGGGGAAATGCTCATTCAGCATACACAGGTTTAAGAGTAGAGTGTCTCTGGGACTATAGGCTTCATGCCCTTTCTTATATCCACATTCTTTACATGGGTTCTAGTTTTCATCTTTCAGCCTTTAAAAAAGTGGACAAAATAAAATCCAAGCTATCTGTGGAAGTAACTGATAAATGCCAAGAGCTCAGTGATAACAGGAAGTTAGGTATTTACTGAGTTTCTCCACTCTCATCCTCCCTGACATCACTTTGGGATTGGAAAGGGGAAAAATAAATATCATATCTACACACACACACACACACACACACACACACACACACACACACACACATATATAATTGGAAAATTCATTTCTCTTAGTGCTTCTGCTAAGACCACAGCAAAATGAGAGATTTTGTTTAGACATCCAGGAATCTGTTGGTTTAAAATTTTTCTACCATTATCCATCCATGTGTGGAATGAACACATGCAAAGATGGGAGGAATAAGAGACTGATTTCCTCATTTTTTTTAGAACCCACAACTGATAAGACAACAAATGATTTCCGATCTGATTAAAGAGAGTAAGCAGAGGCCTTCATAAAATCCTTACATCCCGTGCATTGGTGTGGTATGATATGGTTCTACAGTTCAGGGAGCCTGGAAATTACAGAACATGTGCAAAGAAATTGGTTTCGTTTTTGTCTTCTTTCTTTCTTTCTTTCTTTCTTTCTTTCTTTCTTTCTTTCTTTCTTTCTTTCTCTTCCTTCCTTCCTTCCTTCCTTCCTTCCTTCCTTTCTTTCTTCCTTTCTTCCTTCCTTCCTTCCTTCCTTTCTTCCTTCCTTTCTTCTTTTCTTTCTCTCTTTCTCTCTTTCTCTCTCTTTCTTTCTTTCTTTCTTTCTTTCTTTCTTTCTTTCTTTCTCTCATTTTTTCTTTCTTTCTCTCATTCTTTCTTTCTTCCGTTTTTGTTTGTGGAAAGCTTATGAATCACTTACTGTCAATGACTAAAAGGAAATGCACTTGTGTATGCCCTTATGTAATGAATTTTTATGAGGCAAACTTTGCTGTTTATAAAAAATACACTTTGAGCTGTTGTAGATGTAAAAATAATAAAAATCAGAGCAATGCATTACTGCAAAGACAGTCACCAGCAGAATATTATCTGCTTACAAAACACCAGAAGCAGTGCTATTACTTTTATAATGGAATTTAAAAAAACAAGAAACACAAATCTCATCTACCCAGTTGTATTTTAGTAGAAAAGATATTTAAAGCGACATAGATGAAATTGACAGCTCCAAAATTGCATGTATTTTCAAAGAAAAGTTATTAATTCTCTTATTTTGCTCCTGTCTTCCAGCTCCATTTTTCCTTTAAAAAAGGATGTCAGGGAACTTTGCAAATTAAAAATGGCATTCCTAAGACACAGATCAAAGACACAGGGACTCTTGGGATCTCTGCATCCTTTTGGACATGCCTATGAAAGTCTTCTTGCAACAAGGCCATCAGCTGTATCACATTGTGTTTCTAAGGGGCTTAAAGATAAACTCTCAGCTTCTACAAACTGCTACAGAGCATCTATATTTGGTCAGTTGTTTCTTGTATTGTTATAAAAATGGAATTGTCTGTTTTCACTACCACCATGGACAATCTTGTTTTCTCCAATTTTTATTAGATATTTTCTGCAATTACATTTCAATAACTATCCTGAAAGTCCCCTATACCCTCCCCCTGCCCTGCTCCCCTACCCAGCCACTCACATTTCTTGGCACTGGCATTTGCCTGTAAAGGGGCATATAAAGTTTACAAGACCAAGGGGCCTCTTTTCCCAATGATGGCCAACTAGGCCATCTTCTGCTACATATGAAGCTAGAGACACGAGCTATGGGGGTACTGGTTAGTTCATATTGTTCCACCTATAAGGTTGCAAACACCTTCAGCTCCTTGGGTACTTTCAATAGCTCCACCACTGGGGGCCCTGTGTTCCATCCAAAGATGACTGTAAGCATCCACTTATGTATTTCCCAGGCACTGGCCTAGCCTCACAAGAGACAGCTATATCAGGGTTCTTTCAGCAAAATCTTGCTGTCATATGCAGTAATGTCTGCTTTTGGTGGCTGATTATGGGAAGGATCTCTGGGTAGGGCAGTCACTGGGTGGTCCATCCTTTCCTCTCAGGTCCAAACTTTGTTTCTGTAACTCCTTCCATGGGTATTTTGTTCCCCATTCTAAGCGGGGACGATGTATCCACACTGCGGTTTTACCTTCTTCTTGAGTTTCAGGTGTTTTGAAAATTGTATCTTGGATATTCTAAGTTTCTGGGCTATTATCTACTTATCAGTGAGTACACATCATGTGTGTTCTTTTGTGATTGATTGGGTTACCTCATCAAGATGATATACTTCAGATCCATCATTTGCCTAAGAATTTCAAAGATTCATTGTTTTTAATAGCTGAGTAGTACTCCAGTGTGTAAATGTACCACATTTTCAGTATCCATTCTTCTGTTGAGGGGCATCTGGGTCCTTCCCAGCTTCTGACTATTATAATTAAGGCTGCTATGAACATAGTGGAGTATGTGTCCTTATTACCAGCTGGAACATCTTCTGGGTATATGCCCAGGAAAGGTATTGCTGTATCCTCAAGTAGTACTATGTCTAATTTTCTGAGGAACCACCAGACTGATTTCCAGATCAGTTGTACAAGCTTGCAATCCCACCAACAATGGAGGAGTGTTCCTCTTTCTCCACATCCTCACCAGAATCTGCAGTTTTTATCAAAATTGCTCTGTAGAACAGCTTGAGGTCAGGCATGGTGATTCCCCCAGAGGTTCTTTTTTGATTGTTTAGAATAGTTTTTGCTATCCTAGATTTTTTGTTATTCCAGATGAATTTGAAAATTGCCATTTCTCATTCATTGAAGAATTGAGTTGGAATTTTGGTGGGGATTGCATTGAATCTGTAGATTGCTTTTGATAGGATAGCCATTTTTACTGTATTGATCCAGCCATTCAAATGAGCATGGGAAATCTTTCCATATTAAAAGATCTTCTTCTTTCTTCAGAGACTTGAAGTTCTTATCATACAGATCTTTCACTTCCTTAGTTAGAATCACACCAAAGTATTTTATATTATTTGTGATTATTGTGAAGGGTTTTGTTTCCCTAATTTTTTTTCTCAGCCTGTTTATCCTTTGTGTAGAGAAAGGACACTGATTTTTTTTTTGAGTTAATTTTATATCCAGCTACTGCACTGAATCTGTTTATCAGTATTAATAGTTCTCTGGTGGAATTTTTAGGGTCACTTATGTATACTATTATATTATCTGCAAATATTGATATTTGACTTCTTCCTTTACAATTTTTATCCCCTCATTTTCCTTTTTTTTTTTTTTTTTTTTTTTTTTTTTTGTCTAATTGTTCTGGCTATGACTACAAGTACTGTATTGAATAGGTAGGGAGAGAGTAGGCAGCCTTGTCTAGTCCCTGATTTTAATGGGACTGCTTCAAGTTCCTTTCCATTTAGTTTGATGTTGGCTACTGGTTTGCTGTATACTGCTTTTATTATGTTTAGGAATGTGCCTTGAATTCCTGAACTTTCGAAGACTTTTATCATGAATGGGTGTTGGATTTTGTCAAATGCTTTCTCAGCATCTAATGAGATGATCATGGGGGTTTTATCTTTGAGTTTATTTATACAGTGGATTATGTTGATGGATTTCCATCTATTAAATTGTTCCTGCATCCCTGGGGTGAAGCCTACTTGGTCATGGTGGATGATCTTTTTGATGTGTTCTTGGATTCAGATTGGGAGGATTTTATTGAGTAATTTTCCATTGATGTTCATAAGAGAAATTCATCTGAAGTTCTCTTTCTTTGTTTAGTCTTTATATGGTTTAGGTATCAGAGTAATTGTGGCTTCATAGGATGAATTGGGTAGAGTACTTTCTGTTTCTATTTTATGGAATAGTTTGAGGAGAATTGGGACTAGGTCTTCTTTAAAAGTCTGATAGAACTCTGCACGAAACACATCTGGTCCTAGGATTTTTTTGTTTGCGAGACTATTAATGACTGATTCTATTTCTTTAGGGGATATGGGACTGTTTAGATCATTAATCTGTTCCTGATTTAAATTTGGTACTTGGGATCTTTCTAGAATTTGTCCATTTCATCGAGGTTTCTTTGGACCATTTGCTTGGAAAATGGTTTTCTTGCCTTTTACTCTGAGGTAGTGTCTGTCTTTGTCCCCAAGGTGGGTTTCCAGTATGCAGCAAACTGTTGGGTCCTGTTTACATATCCAATATGTTAGTCTATGCCTTTTTATTGGGGAATTGAGTCCATTGATATTAAGAGATATTAAGGAAAAGCAATTATTGCTTTTTGTGATTTTTATTTTTAGAGTTGGTGTTCTGTTCTTGTGGCTGTCTTCTCTTAGGTTCGTTGAAGGATTATTTTCTTGCTTTTTCTAGGGCATAATTTCAGTCCTTGTGTTAGAGTTTTCTCTTTATTATCCATTGAAGGGCTGGATTCGTGCAAAGATATTGTGTGAATTTGGTTTTGTCATGGAATACCTTGGTTTCTCCATCTTTGGTAATTGAGAGTTTTTCTTGGTATAGTAGCATGGGATGGCATTTGTGTTCTCTTAGGGTCTCTATAACATCTGTTCAGGATCTTCTGGCTTTCATAGTCTCTGATGAGAAGTCTGGAATGATTCTAATAGGTCTGCCTTTATATGTTACTTGGCCTTTTTCCTTTACTACTTTTAATATTCTGTCTTTATTTAGTGCATTTGTTGTTCTGATTATCATGTGTCTGGAAGAATTTTTTTTCTGACCCAGTCTATTTGAATTCCTGTAGGCTTCTTGTACATTCATGGGCATCTCTTTCTTTAGGTTAGGGAAATGTTCTTCTATAATTTGGTTGAAGATATTTCCTGGCTCTTTAAATTGAAAATCTTCATTCTTATCTACTCCTATTATTCATAGGTTTGGTCTTCTCATTGTTCCCTGGATTTCCTGGATGTTTTGAGTTAGGATTTTTGGATTTTGCATTTTCTTTGATTGTTGTGTCCGTGCTTTCTATGGATTCTTCTGGACCTGAGATTCTCTCTTCCAATTCTTGTATTCTGTTGCTGATGGTTCCTGATTTCTTTCCTAAGATTTCTATCTCCAGAGTTGTCTCCTTTTGGGTTTTCTTTATTGTTTCTACTTCCATTTTTAGATCTTGGATGGTTTTGTTCAATTCCATCACCTGTTTGGTTGTGTTTTCCTGTAATTCTTTAAGGGATTTTTGTGTTTACTGTTTAAGGATTTTTACTTGTTTAGCAGTGTTCTCCTGTATATCTTTAAGTGAATTATTAATGCCCTTATTAAAATCCTCTACCAGTATCATGAGATATGATTTCAAATCTGAGTCTTACTTTTCGGGTGTGTTGGGGTATGAAGGACTCGCTGTGGTGGGTGTACTGGGTTCTGATGATATCCAATGGTCCTGTTTTCTGTTTGTAATATTCTTATGCTTGCCTTTCGCCATCTGGTAATCTCTGGTGTTAGATGATGTAGCTGTCTCTGGCTGGAGCTTGTTCCTGCTGTGATTCTGTTAGCCTCTGCCAGCACTCCTGAGAGTCCAACTCTCACCTGAGTCCCAGTGGTCAGAGCACTCTTTGCAGGCAAGGTCTCTTCTCTCAGAGAAGGTGTCCAGAAATCTGGAGCTCTGAGCACTTCCTGAGTCCTAGGGTCAGCACCCTCCCTGGAGACCGACTATCCTCTTGCAAGGAAGATGCCCTGAGTTCTGGGTCTCAGCTCCGCCTCCAGGCTGAGGATGAAGGCCAGAAAGACCCCGTCCAAGAAGCCCTTTTGCTTCTGCTGCCTACATGCTCTCAAGTGATCATGAGGTCCTGGGTGTGCTAGAGGTCCTGAGGTAGGGAGAGTTCTCTGGGAACCATTGGACCCTCTACCAGGTTCGTGTAAAAGATAGTGTGTAGAAAATGGCTAGCCCTGACCAGAATGAATTCCAGCCTCTGGTCGGGCAGGGTTCCTTTGTCCCTCTTCCTGCTGGCACAAGACCCTCCAGGATTCTTTGGAACTGATATCTCTTTCCACTCACCAGTGATCCCGAAGCCCTAGGTGTGCTTGGGGCCCTATGGCATGGAGAGTCCTCCTCGGACTTTTGGACCCTCTGCTGGTTTTGCGTGGAAGATCCAATCTTTTTATTTGAGAGATTTATCCAGTTGAAACTGAGAGTTCTACTAGATCTGAGAATGATCACTAACAGGAACAGAGATAATGGTGGCCAGAAGCCTTTGTTTTCAAATAATTTATTTGCCCTTCACATTTGATATAGAGATATTTTAATACAACATATAATTTTTAGTGTATTATTTCATATTTCCCATTTCATATGATTTTATATTTTTCTGTGGACCAGAAGATGCTGACTTTTTGGACAATTGGATGTTTGTTGAAGTGTGGAGGCTTGGAACAAAAGGTGACAATTATGAATGCCTTGGGTTGTGGGGAACCATTCTGAAACACTGACCAGCACTGGGGAGACTCTGGATCCATACGTTCAGGAATGAGATGATTGACACCCAGACTCAGCTGAACCTCAAGTATGCATCATCTCTAACTGGCAGCCAAACTATCACACTCAGAAGTGTGAGTATCACCCTGTCTACATCTCGAAAGAGTAGAAAATCCCAGGTCGTTCTCTGGTTCTTGAGGAAAAACAGTCATTTTGTAGGTTTGGACAACTGACAATGCAATATGATTATTTGAAGTGTTCTAATCTAATATATTCATCCTAGATATCTTAGGTAAACAAGAAATTTTATTTTAAAATACAAAAAACAATTGCTCAGTTTTTACAAATATTGTGTTTATGTGTGAACTTCAGGAAAAGAACTTTTATATTTTGACAATTTGTATGTAATTTTAAGAGGTATGAAACAATTCAGATATTTTTAAAATCGTGGTTACTATAAATGTGGATCTTATATTAATGCAGAAAATATGGATTCTAGCTGTTTTGAATCTTGGCTTTCCAAAACTCTTACATACATAAAAGTTATGCTTAGTAGTTGTGCATTTTGCCTTTAGATAGAGCTTCAACAAAGGGGACCAAAAATATTTTTAAATTTATTCCTTTGCAGTCATATGCAAACACACCCTACAGACACAACTTTGATTATATCTCTACATGCCTGGCATTAGTATGCGCTTATCTCTGAATCAGTCTGTATTCCTTCAAACATAGACGTTCTATCTGCTTCAACAAAAACTTTTCTTCTTCACATGAACCCCTTTCCACTTTTATGACTTTCTAATTTTTGTCAGGGCCTTTCATAAGACTGGGCTCCATTGACATTCCATCATGGATGGGGGAGGGATTCATAAGGCCCCACCCTTCTCTGAGGGGCTACATGATGTTGATTTTTTTTAGGGGGGACTAGACGTAGTTCACTGTGTTAAATCCACTAGTATCTTTCCCTTGGTCAAATAAATTGTGCCTCTTAGCCACTATATGCATAAGGGCAACTCTATTGAAAGGCAATTGACATTAGGACATTTTGCCTTTATGCTCATTAAAAAGTACTTGCTAATTTTATAAAAATCTAGGAAACACAAAACACAAGAAGCAAAACCTAGTCACCTGGAAAGACATTTACTGTAAATTTTTATTTATCTGTAATTGCAATTATATTACACTTAATTTAGTATCTTAATTCTATCACCTTAATATTTTATGGTGCACATTTTAAAATGATTTAGCCATATTTTTGTAGAGCAGTTTTTCTCATACTGTCAATGTAACACTCTTTTATTTAGGTAAACAGTCTTTTACTCTTTCATTTATTTGTTGTTTCATATCTTTGTTATGAACAATGTTACACTGAACGTATTTTCAATAAATCTATACCCACAATTCATATAATTTTATTCTGATCAATTTTGGTTTTGATGGATATAAACAGGTCCATATCAGCCTGATTTTCAAAGTTGGTGTTACTTAACTCAAAAGATTTATGTTTTCTTGACTCTAGGGTTTAGAAAAGACCTGTAAAACATGTTAAGAACATATTGTTCTATGAGTAACACAAAAGAAAATTAATGTTGAGAAGAAGAGAACTCATTTGCATCCCCTGGCCTTAGGAGAAAGTGGCTTGAACCTTCTTTGATTCATTATAGTTACCAAAACCATAATTTAGCATGAGAGCCAATGAGGGACATTGTGCAAAATGGTCCTTGCATTTCAATTTTTCAGCTTAAAACTGTAAGCTTTTTTTCCTAGAAAATAGAGGAAAGAAAGTTATATAGAATAATGATGAAAAATCTATTATTTCATGCTTTATATCCTCTTTGGGTGGAACACACATGTATGCAAGACACTTCCTTAATTATTTGTATTCATGAAGGTAAATCTAAAATTGATTATAGTTTGTAAACACACACACTAAATACTAGGTCTAGCTTCAGAGAATCAAAGACCATTAGCCTATAGAGAAGTTGCCTAATAATTTTGGCTGAAAAGAACATCTATAATTGTTGCTGAAATATCCTTTCGAAACATCCACATTTCTCTTTTTGAGTACTTTAAGAAATTCAGCATTTTAGTTAAAAAGAGAAGGTTTCAAAGAAATCAAGTTTTTGCCTCTTAGTGCCAAGTTTGAAGGCTTCTTTAAATATAGCAATACTAATTACCTTATCTTCATAACCAAGTTATATAAAACATAAGGTAGCCATTGTTGATGAGCTAAGGCTATTTTTTAATCCACAATTGATATCCACTGTTAGACCTCAGAGCCTGCCTCTTCCTACATTGCTACTAGATTATAGGGTTTTTTTTTTTAAAGAAAATAATTTTCTTCCTTTGATATAAGCTGCCCATTATTCCATGTTTTATAAGACCAGTTTTTCTTCTCCCCCTTTCTGTTATTTTTAGTCTGTTGGTGAAAGTTCATTAGACCTCTATTCAAATTAGAGTAGACTTTGAATGGGGTCCTGAGGAACTGTTGCAGGAGCAAGCATTTCTGAGTGGGGTCTGAAAACCTACTATGGTTTCCCAAGGCTGATGCTTTTCACAAACTCAACTGAAAACTCAATAACTCACAGTGGTTGTTGTGTGGAATGTTTTTGCTGTCCCTCTTACTTCTCCACAAACCACCCAGAGTAATTCCTTTAAAACATACACTTGATCATCTTATTTCCTTGTTTTAAAGATTTCTATGACTTTCTTGTGCTTTGAATATATCCAGACTTTCACCCATGGTGTGTAGAAACAGCCATGCTGGCACAACCTCACCCATCTAATTTCTTACATCATTGCTTCTTCCAATGCTGATCTCTCCTGAGTCTGGGACAGGTAACAGCCTCTGCTGTCAATAGCACATGCTACTTTTTCGACCTGGCTGTCCTGGGCAGGGTTGTCTTTCATGTCCTTAAGGTTTTTTTTTTTTAACATTACTTTTTCAGACTGATGTAAGTATACCCAATATTGCACCCTTGTTGCTTTCTTTTCCAGATTTTCTTTTCTGCAGAGAACTTCTAACACCTGGGCTCTCTCCTACATGTGTTCTCTGCCTAGTATACCTTCAAGAGTATAATCTACATGAGAGCAGGGTCTTGTAGTCACAAATGCATTCTGAATACTGAATAATGACTGCAGGGTTCTCATCAGTAGTTTTTTTTAAAATGATTTATTTATTTCTCATCACAAATCTAAGAAGTATATATCAAATGCTTATTTTATAGGGGAACACATGAAATGTTAATAAGGTTAAATAAATTTATTTGAATACATTTAATTCAGGGGAGTTTGGCAAGATGTAGGGAATACATGGCACTGATTTGGTAGTGACTAAGAAACTGAAACCTGACAGTAATACACAGGAGAGACCCTGATTTTAGAGAAAGTTACATGGGAGGGGAAAGAATATTTTGTGTAAAATTTCTATTCATAAGTGTGGCTGAATTCTTGAGGCTAAAGTAGAGGTGTTTCACATACCAATGTATGATCTAGTTTTCCTGAATGTTGAGCTCTGGGCCACTGGGAAGTAAAACCAGTTTAAACACATTAAAATGAATATGGCAGTGCCCAGAGAGACAGGGTCTAGTAAAAGCCTCTGAGACTGTCATAGAGCTTAGCCAGCAGACCTAGCCATCTACAGCAAGGCAGAGACCCTGGGCAGGCACTTAAGTATGTAAGTCACTAGGAAATCCGTTGATTACCCACCATGGCATAGCTCATTGTAGGTCAAGTATCCGACTGGTGAGGAAAAAAGAAAAAAAAAACCTATATTTAAAATGGAAAGAAACCACATACCATGAATGTTATTTTGGGTCTGAGTTACCTCATTTAGGATGGTATTTTCTAGTTCCATCCTTTTGCCTGCAAAACTCAGGATGTCCTTGTTCTTAATAGTTGAGTAGAATTCCATTGCGTAAACAAATCACATTTTCTGTATCCATTCTGTCCTGAGACATCTAGTTTGTTTCCAGCTTCTGGCTATCACAAAAAGACCATGATGAACATAGTGGAACATGTGCCCCTGTGGCATGGTGGGGCATCTTTTGGGTATATTCCCAAGAGTGGCATAGTTGGGTCCTCAGGTAGATCTATTTCCAATTTTCTGAGGAACCTCTAGATTGATTGCCAAAGTGGTTGTACCAGTTTGCAATCCCACCAGCAATGAAGAAGTGTTCCTCTTACTCCATATCCTCACCAACATGTGTTGTCACCCGAGATTCTGATCTTAGCCATTCTGATTGGTGTATAGTGGAATCTCAGGGTCGTTTTGACTTGCATTTCTCTGATCACTAAGGACTTTGAACATTTCTTTAGGTGCTTCTCAGACATTCTAGATTCCTCAGTTGTGAATTATCAATTTAGTTTTATACCCCATTTTTTGATTGGGTTGTTTGGTTTTTTTTTGTGATTAACTTCTTGAGTTATTCATATATTTTGTATATTAGCAAAAGTACAGAATACAGAAGATACAGTCCACAGAACTCAAAAAGGTCAACAAGCTGAAGTGCCCAAATGAGGACACCTCAGTCCCACTTGGGAGAGAGAAGAAAGCAATCATAAGTGGGGAGGGAGGGAGGGACCTAGGAGGGAAAGTGGATGGGGTGGGGGCTGGGGGAATAGAGGAACCTCACCTGATATTGGATGAGAAAAAAGAACTGAAGCCCCGAAGGCCATCAGAGAGAATGGAATCAGACAACCTCTGGGGGTAGGAACTTAGGGGGACCCTCCAGAATGCACTAGATACCTGGGAGGTAAGATACTCTCAGGACTCAAATAGTAGGGAGAGAGGGAACTTATAGTGCTCACCTCCAGCAGGAAGACAGGGCATCAAATGAGGTAGGGGAGGCATCCCACAGTCACAACTCTGACACAAAATTGTTCCTGTCTGAAAGAATTACAGGGATGGAAATGGAGGGGAGCCTGAGGTAAAAAAAAGATCCAGCGATAGGCCCAAAGAGGGATCCAGCTCAAGAGGAGGTCCCAAGGCCTGACACTATCACTGAGGCTAAGGAACGCTTACAAAAAGGTACCTAGCATGACTGCACTCTGGAAGACCCAATAAGCAGCTGAAAGAGTCAGAGGCAGATAGTTGCACCCAACTAATGAACAGAAGTAGCTGACCCTTGCTGTTGAATTAGGGAAAGACTGAAAGAAGCTGAGCAGGAGGGCGACCCTGCAGGTAGACCAGCAGTCTTAATTAATCTAGAAATTAATCTAGATTCACGATGTCTCTCAAACATTGGACCATGAACAAGGCAGCATACACCAGCTGATATGAGGCCACCAACACACATACAGCAGAGGACTGCCAGGTCTGTGTTCATTCAGAGATGATTCACCTTACCCTCAAGAGACTGGAGGCTCCAGGGAGTTTAGAGGTCAGGTGTTGTGTGTGTTGGGGGAGGGGCATCCACGTGGAGATAGAGGTCTGAGATGTAGAGCAGTAGGAGGGTGGACGGGGTGGGGGTTGAATAAAATATGAAGTGTAAAATAAATTAATTAAAAACTTTAGAAATGAAAAGATAACATTATATATTATAACATAAATATAATTATACTATTATGCATCAGGACATGATTGGGAGCTACTCTATCAAGGTCTTCATGGTGGTAGCCTCAAGAGTCAGTTTCAGCTGGAGGGGACAGTTCAGTGTACACTGCCTTCCTTTTCAGAGCAGCCCACATCCAGGGACGAGTAGATGCTAGCACTGCCCTTAGGCATGGTGAATCTAAAATCTATCATTCTTCTCTCTGTTTCTGCTTCGTTCTTAATACCTTTCTCAAATGTGGATTATATATATATAATCACTGTGACTGATTATAAGTCTGGACTGCCTCCAGGTTCTGAATCTGTGAATTCAACAAGCCAGAAATAAACCAAGCTATATAGTATAGCAAACATTTACACAGCACTTCCATTTTTCTCAGAATTATAAAGATCTGACAATTTAATGTATATAGCTGGATGCACATGGTTACTTGTAAAGACTATCTTCTGTAACAGGTATGTGAGAATATTGGCAGACTTTGGTACACCCACAGGGAGGCTAAAACCAATGTCTTGAAGATATCAAAAGGAGTTGTATATATTTCTTACATCTCATCCCCCTTAAACTGTGGCTAAACAATCTAATTTGTGATACCATGTTCAGCTAACATTTCCTTGAAGATATTTTAGAACTAAAAGGCTTTGTTTATCTGGAAAAGAACAGAAAACAATGTTTCTAACTACTAGGACTATCATGTAGTTGGGGACATGTTAAAAAACAAAATTGACAATACACACAAAGAGAGAGAGAGAGAGAGAGAGAGAGAGAGAGAGAGAGAGAGAGAGAGAGAGAGAGAGAGAGAGAGAGGGGAGAGAGGAGACAGAGACAAAGACAGAGAGACAGAGAGGGAGAGAGACAGAGAGACAGGGAGAGAGACAGAGAGACAGCAAGACAGAGAGCTACTAGATTACTTAAGGCAGGCAGGAGGATTACTTGAGTCCATGAATCACAGGCTAGCCTGGGCAACAGAGCAAACTTCACAATTTTTAAAAATTATGCATTTTATAATTTTCTATCATGGTTTAGAGAAAAATTACCATGTCCACAGTATTGGCAGCTTTATTTGCTAGCAAATGTATAAAGTTCTGTTTTATTTCTTTTGTTTTTATTTTTTTAAATAAAATAATTAAATTTATTTTAAACTATGCAACTCAGTATTGACATTTCTTAAGTCATCAAAATAATTTATAATAGTTAAAAGCCTCTTAAATATACATCATATCCACTGAGCTAAAAGTAATATGCACTCAACCAGTTTTAAAAATCTATTTGGAACATTAAACATGATTGAAGTAGAAAAAAATCTTATGAAGTCCTCTATGAAAGGAAATTGGGACAGGTTCCTGATTAGACAGGAACAGCTCCATATCCAAGGGAGAATATACAATGTAACTGTGGCTTCATAGAATGAATTGGGTAGTGTTCCTTCTGTTTCTATTTTGTGAAATAGTTTGAAGAGTCCTAGGTCTTAGGCCTTCTTTAAAAGTTTGATAGAATTCTGCACTAAACCCATCTGGACTTGGGCTTTTTTTGTTTGGGAAATTTTAATAACTGCTTCTATTTCTTTGGGGGTATGGGACTGTTTTGATGGTTTTTCTGATCCTGATTTAACTTAAGTATTTGCTATCTGTCTAGAATATTGTGCATTTCATCCTGATTTTCCAGTTTTGTTGAATATAGGCTTTTGTAGTAGGATTTGATGGTTTTTTTTTTAATTTCCTCAGTTTCTGTATCTCCCTTTTCATTTCTGATTTTGTTAATTAGGATACTGTCTCTGTGCCCTATGGTTAGTCTGGCTAAGGGTTCATCTATCTTGTTGATTTTCTCAAAGAACCAGCTCCTCGTTTTGTTGATTCTTTGTATAGTTTTTTTTTTCCCCCACTTGGTTAATTTCAGCCATGAGTTTGATTATTTCCTGCCTTCTACTCCTCATGGTTATATTTGCTTGCTTCTTTCTCTCTCTCTCTCTCTCTCTCTCTCTCTCTCTCTCTCTCTCTCTCTCTCTCTCTCTCTCTCTCTTTCTTTCTTTTTTCTAGAGCTTTCAGATGACCTGTCAAGCTGCTAGTGTATGCTCTGTCCAGTTTCCTTCTTTTTTCCTTTCTCCTCTTCCTTCCTTCCTTCCTTCCTTCCTTCCTTCCTTCCAAACTCTTTTTATAACTAGATATTTTTTATTTACATATCAAATATTATCTATCCCTTTTCCTCCTTTCCCCTCTCAAAATCCCCTATCCCATCCCTTCTTACTATGCTCACCAATCCATCCACTCTAGATTCCCTGTCCTGGCATTCCCCTACACTGGGGCATCCAGCCTTTACAGGACCAAGGGATTCTACTCCTATTGATGTCCAACAAGGCCATCCTCTGCTACATATGTGGGTGGAACCATGGGTCACTCCATGTGTACTCTTTGGTTGGTGGTTTAGGCTCTGGGAGCTCTGGGAGTACTGGTTGGTTCACATTGTTGTTCCTCCTATGGGGCTGCAAACCCCTTCAGCTCCTTGGGACCTTTCCCTAGCTCCTCCACTGGGGACTCTGTGCTCAGTTCAATGGTTGGCGGAGAGCATCCACCTCTGTATTTGTCAGGCACTGGCAGGACCTCTCAGGAGACAGCTATATCAGGCACCTGTCAGCAAGCACTTGTTGACATCCACAATAGTATCTGACTTTGGTAACTATATATGGGATGGATCCCCAGTTTCTGAATGGCCTTTTCTTCAGACTGTGCTCCACACTTTCTTTCTGTATCTCCTCCCATGAGGAGATTTTGTTCCCCATTTTAAGAAGGATGAAAATATCCACATGTTTGTCTTCCTTCTCCTTGAGCTTCATGTGGTGTATGAATTTTATCTTGGGTATTTTGAGCTTCTGAGATCATCAGTGAATGCATATAATGTGTGTTCTTTTGTGATTGGGTTACCTCACTCAGGATGATATTTTCTAGTCCCATCCATTTGCCTAAGAATTTCATAAATTCATTGTTTTTAATAGATGAGTAGTACTCCATTGTGTAAACATACCACATTTTCTGTATCCATTCTTCTGTTGAGGGACGTCTGGGTTCTTTCCAGCTTCCGGCTATTATAAATAAGGCTGCTATGAACATAGTGGAGCATGTGTCCTTATTATATGGTGAAGCATCTTTTGGGTATTTGTCCAGGAGTGATATAGGTGGGTCCTCAGGTAATATGTCCAGTTTTCTGAGAAACCTCCAGATTGATTTCCTGAATGGTTGAACCAGTTTACAATCCCATCAGCAAAGGAGGAGTGTTCCTCTTTCTCCACATCCTCACCAGCATCTGCTGTCACTTGAGTTTTTGATCTTAGCCACTCTGACTTGCCACAGACCACCACAGTTGGGTATGGGGGTCCCTGGAATGAGGGTCCTTGAAGCTAGGTGGATAATGATTCCGTGGTGACAAACAGAAACAAACACAGAGGCAGTTTGAATCTGAGTGTATTCTGCAGCTCTCAAGCAGGGGATTTTATACATTAAAAAACCAAACATTACATCTCTCAGAAACTATATCCAGTGAAACAATCATAGATACCAAAAAAAAAAAAATATTTGGCACAGCAAAGTTCAAAAATCATCCAAGCATAACAACTCTGAAAGTGAATCACAAACAGAACAGGTCACATCATTATAAATAATCAAAATATAAAAATTCTAAAAGGATGTATTTAGTGGGCACTGTCGTCCAATGCTAGTGGCGGAGCAGATTAATAAATCTTTAATTTCCAGGAGCAGGTTAATAAATCTTTAATGGTCAGTGCTCTTAACCACTGAACTAACTTTCCAGCCCCATCGTCAATTACTATTTAACATCTAGTGCCTGTTTTTTTTGTTTTTTTTTATAATCTTCAATGTATAAATTTAAACTATTTTAATTCTTTCTAATTAAGGCTTTCTTTACCATATACCAAAATCCACCTCAGATAACACATGTGTAGTCATATGAAAATTTATTGTTGGGAAAGTTTTTATTATAATAGTTTTGTAAATGATTTAGAAAGTACAGTGTTGGTTTCCCTGGGGATAAGGTCATGTTAGTGGCCCCATCTCTAGGAATGTTTTCTTACACATTATTTTCACTGAAGATTTTGGCCTAGGCTACCAGGAACATGTAAATAAGTAAAGGAATAAGAGAAAACAAACCAGATAGATTGCTGTGAGAACTACAGCTCAATATTTTTTCTCCAGGGAAGAGTTCCACAACTGGTTCTAGGAGGCCTTCCCCTTTTGAGATCCATCACCTCAGTCTGTGGAACTTGTCATACAGATCCTACTGGAGGTGGTGTGGCACTGACTGATGAGAAGTGAAATCTCAGGGTTGTTTTGATTTGCATTTTCCTGATGATTCAGGATGTTGACCATTTCTTTAGGTGCTTCTCAGACATTCGGTATTCCTCAGTTGAGAATTTTTTGTTTAGTTCTGTACCCCAGTTTTTAATAGGGTTATTTGGTTCTCTGAAGTCTAACTTCTTGAGTTCTTTGTATATATTTGATATTAGACCTCTAGGAAGCACTCAGAGCTGAGTTTTCCTCCTAGCACTGCTTCCATTGTGTCCTGTAAGTTTCTGCATGTTGTGCCCTTTTTTTTTTTTGCTTGTTTGTTTGTTTGTTTGTTTGTTTGCTTTTTTGAGACAGAGTTTCTCTGTGTAGCCCTGGCTGTCCTAGAACTCACTCTGTAGACGCTGGCCTCAAACTCAGAAATCTGCTTGCCTCTGCCTCCCAAGTGCTGGGATTAAAGGCGTGCACCACCAACGCCCAGCATGTTGTGCCTTCATTTTCATTAAATTCTAAAAAGTCTCTAATTTCTTTCTTTCTTGAGCAAGTTATTAATTAGGTCATTGTTCAACTTCCATGTATATGTGGGCTTTTCATTGTTTTTGTTGCTAGTGAAGATCAACCTTGTCCGTGGTGATCTGATAGGATGCACAGGACAATTTCAGTATTTCTGTATCTGTTGAGGCCAGCTTTGTGGCCAATTATATGGCCAATTTTGGAGAAGGTACTATGAGGTGCTGATAAGAAGGTATATTCTTTTGTTTTAGCATGAAATATTGTATAGATATCTATTAAATACATGTTTCATAACTTCTGTTATGTCTCTGTTTTGTTTCTGTTTCCATGATCTGTCCATTGACAAGCGATTTGTGTTAAAAGTCTCCCAGTATTATTGTGTGAGTTGCAATGTGTGCTTTGAGTTTTAGTAAAGTTTCTTTTATGAATGTGGGTGTCCTTGCATTTGGAGCATAGATGTTCAGAATTCTTGGTATTTTTCCTTTGATGAGTATGAAGTGTCCTTCCTTATCCCTTTTGATAACTTTTGGTTGAAAGTTCATTTTAGTTGGTATTAAAATGGCTACTCCAGCTTGTTTTCTGTAACCATTTGCCTGGAAAATTGTTTTCCAGCCATTTACTCTGTCTTTGATACTGAGGTGTGTTTCCTGTATGCAGGAAAATGCTGGGTCCTGTTTACTTATCCAGTCTTTTTTTCTGTCTTTTTACTGGGGAATTGAGCCCATTGATGTAAAAAGGTATTAAGAAATAATGATCATTGCTTCCTGTTAATTTTATGTTGTGTGTCTATCTTCTTTTGGGTTTGCTGAAAGATTACTTTCTTGCTTTTTCTAGGGTGTAGTTTCCCCCCTTGTATTGATTGGTGTCTTCCATCTATTATCCTTTGTACTGCTGGATTTATGGAAAGATATTGTGTAATTTTGGCTTTGACAGGGAATATCTTGGTTTCTCCACCTATGGTAACTGAGTTTTGCTGGGTATAGTAGCTTGGGGTGGCATTTGTATTCTCTTAGATTCTGTATAACATCTGTACAGGATGTTCTAGTTTTCATAGTCTCTTATGCAATTTTGATAGGTTTCCCTTTATATGTTATTTTTCTCTTACTGCTTTTAATTTTCTTTTGTGCGTTTGTTGTTTTGACTATTAAGTGGCAGAAATTTCTTTTCTGGTCCAATCTATTTTGAGTTCTGTAGGTTTCTTGCATGTTTATGGGCATCTCTTTCTTTAAATTAGGGAAGTTTTTTTTTCTCTAATTTTTTTGAAGATACTTATTGACCCTTTAATTTGGGGATCTTAACTCTCTTCTATATCTATTATCCATAGGTTTGGTTGTCTCATTGTGCCCTGGATTTCCTGGATGTTTTTGGTTAGGACCTTTTTGCATTTTGTATTTTCTTTGACTATTGTGTCAATGTTTTCTATGGTATCTTCTGCAGCTGAGATTCTCTCTTCTCTTGTTGATGATGCTTATATTTACAACTCCTGATCCCTTTCCTAGGTTTTCTATCTCCAGGGTTGTCTCTCTGTTTATGGTTTCTTTATTATTTCTATTTCCATATTTACATTCTCGAATGCTTTGTTCAATTTCTTCACCTGTTGGTTGTGTTTTCCTATAATTCTTTAAGGGAATTTTATGTTTTCTTTTTAAGGGCTTCTAGTTGTTTACTGTGTTCTCCCAAATTTCTTTAAAGAACTTACTTATGTCCTTCTTAAAGTACCCTATCATCTTCATGTGTTGTGACTTTAAATCAGAGTCTTGCCTTTCTGGTGTGTTGGAATATACAGGTCTTGCTGTGCTGGGAGAACTGGTTTCTAATGATGCCACATAGCATTGGTTTCTGTTGGTAAGGTTCTTGTGCTTGCCTTTTGCCATATGGTTATCCCTAGTGTTTGCTGGTCTTGCTGTCTCTGATTGTAGCTTTTCCATCCTGCAAGCCTGTCTGTCAGTACTCCCAGGAGACCAGTTTTCTCTGGGAGGAATTTGGGTATGGAGAGCTGTCACCCAGGGTACAGAGGTAAACCAGAAGTATCCTGTTCCTGGCTGTTTCTTGGTTCCTGTGTCCTGATGGATCTGGCTCATCCCTCTTGGGTCAGGAATGTGAGCAGAAGTGGTGGTCTTACCTGTGCTCACAGCTGTGTTGGCACTCCTGGGAGACCAGCTCTCTCCTGGTGGTATATGGGTATTGAGTGCTATGGCACAGGATCAGCTCCGGGTGTAGATGGAAACAGGAAAGATCCCGTCCCAGGCTGCTCCTTGATTCTTGTGTCCTGAGGTCTCTGGGCAGGTCTGTTGGAGCAGAAGTGGTGGTCTTCCCTGTGCTCATAGACATGTCAGCACTCCTTTGAGACCTACTTTCTCCTGGCAGTATTTGGGTATGGAGCACTCTGGCTCAGGATAAGTCTGTTATAAACTTTTTTTTCCTTTGTATTTCCATGTGTGTTTGAATGTACTGTGGTGTGTTTGGAGGTCAAAGGACAACCTGTGGGAGTGAGAGTTTTCCCTTTCAATTTTGTAATCATGTGAGTTTCAAAAATGGAATTCAGGTTCTTCAGGACCCACAAGCAACTTCAGCCCACTGAGTCATCTCTCCAGCCTTTTACAGGAGATTTGAGCATCTATATCCAGATGAGATCAGTAGTGTTGACATAAACTCACTTTCACACATTAGTAAATTATTTTCCTTTTATCAAATTCAATCTGAGTTGGAGCATGCACACACACTCCACAGTGCTTATATGGTGGGTAGTCAGAGAACATGGTTCTTTCTTTTCACCATCTAGATTCTGGGGACCAAATTGCCTTTACTCACTGAGTCATGTTGGTTAGCTCTGTGGCTTTATCTTGTGGGAACTCATAAGTCTTAAATATACTCCAGACAATTTGTGTCACTTTCTTACACGAGAAAGAGAATTGAAGTGCATTACAGTGCTGAAGAATGCTGAAGACATGCACGTGTAATACAATGAGGGAAATATATGTGAATATTTTCATCTATATTTTGGAACTGTGTATTTTCCTGAATCTTTAGTTTTTCACAATAAGTTTTAAAATAATAGGAGAAAGGGGGTAAAAATCAGACATATTCTAAGGCTGTGAAGTACCTTATCTATCCTACACTAAATTGAAGCTGCACTGGCTGAACATTAGGTGAATGGACACACGCGAGGACTCTACTTATTCACTGCTGTACCTCCAGCCTCAACAATCTCTTAAGTGTTGAGTGAAATATGAAGTCCAGAGTCTACTACTCATGTACTCACATATCTACATTTGCTATTCAGAAACCATTTTGCAATAGAGTCTAATTAAGAGTAGAGATTTGACAACCTAAGTTAATTGTTACATCTCTGAATATTAAGAAATAGATATTATTTAACATGTGAGCCAATTGGACTTTAGCATATTATTAAGGCATAAAAATTGAGAGTATTTAAAAGTGTTATTATCTTGGTGAAGGGATTAAAAACAGTCCCAATATTTTCATATTATTGTTTAACAAAGGGAAAACTGGAGAGAAAGGGCACTTGATATAAATTCCTATATTATTAGTACAAAAGACCTCTAGTCTTACTTCCTAAGACTACTAATATGTTTATTGCAAATATCAGTACTGATCTCAGACAGAGGCTTATAACATAGAGTTCTTCATCCTAGCTGTCCCACAGTCTCCAGAACTCTCTTGCCTTAAGCAGCTTTTACATTTTGAATGTAAGACTTCAACTCTGAAGGGGTCTGACAGGTATAGACTGAACCTCTTGAAAATTGGCTTCAGGGAAAAGCTTAGTTACCAGCGAGACGTTAGAACTTGAAATTCAGCATAAAAGGGTTTTATGATGTGAGCTTATAATGTTTCTTTATCTCCAAAAATAAATGCACAATCATCCCAGAGCCTCAAAAATCTTTTATTTTTAGAGTCTGACCTTTTTCTATGAAGAAGAATTCTTAGTCATTCTTAGTATTCATCTGACAAAAAATTTCCAGTATTCTTGACATTAAAAATTATATTAGATGATCTAAAAAAATTACATGAACATTTATAAGATTTTCTAGTATCATTTGGTTTCCAGTGATTAGAACTGAGTTGTGCTTGTAAAGGAAGAGAGTGGCTGTACAGCACACTCCTGTTAAAAGCCACCTACAGATGACACTGAGGATGACTAATTCCAAGGAACTGGATACAATACACTTTTCTCAGAGGAAACAACTTGGTTTCTAAAGAGCATTTACTTCTGACATTTCAATTCCTGATTTCAAGGGCTGCACACTGTGCACTTCTGTGCCACACTTCGGGCACGTAAAGTATATGTCAAATAGGAAGCTACTCTTAACACAGTAGTAACAAAATACATGTTCACATCCAATAGTGTGAGGCATTGTGGGCCACTCTCCACACAGAGCACACTCTTTTCCACTGCTGCCTAGTGTACTGTCATGACCAGCAGCACCAGTAAGAGGGATACACCAGGAAGACAATTTGGCTTTCAACTTCTGGATATTGATAAGTGGTAAGAGAAAAATCAGAAACTCAGCAAAGCCATGCCAGAGAAGTTCCCTATTCATGTACTCAAAGCCAACTTCGCGCATGTTCTGGGGCTTGCAAAATACGGAATGAATGCCAAGGAGGCGTTCTGTCAAAGTTGCAAACTTTCCCTTTTGTAGGAAAATCAAGAAGTTTATCAACTCACCTAATTTTAAAAGTCCAACCAGAAAATTCATGAACTGTTTGGCTTTCCCAAAAGACGCTAAATGACGGTTTCGAAACAAATCATAACATCGTTCTTCTAACCACTTTCCCCCAATGGTGCACACAGCATACCACAGTTTCTGAGTTTTACTCGGTGGCTGGTATATCAGGTTGAGAGAAGAATCATTTTTGTACTGAATATTTAAAACTGACTGCCCCACAGTGGCATTTTTGGAGTAGATGGTGAACCTCCATAGGAAAAGCCACAGAAATGCTTTCACTTCTGGCTCAAAGCGAGCTAACAGTCCTGGCTTAAATCCATGAAAGCACTGAGTAAACTGGGACCACACAAGCTGCTCCAGGGCCTTATTCAGTTCAAGTGCATCCAACTGACTTATCCTCAGCACTCTGTTTGCACTCTGCATATTCTCTTCTTTGCCAGTCATATCTCCTCAGATGCTGTCTAGGAAAAAAACAATTAGGAAACATCAAGCAGTGGAATTCTTCTATCACCACTTTAGCTGCTTGTAAACACAGAAGATTGGTCTAGATTACTAATATGATAAAAAACAGTAAACAATTTCTTCTTAATTGGAATGTGTCTTTCTCTTCTTCCCTCCTTTATATCTTGACCCTATCCCACCCCCATCCTATGTCCCTTATGAGTTGGGAGGGAGGGTGATATAGACAGTAATGGATAAAGAGAAGGAAGAGATGAAGGAAGAGAGGGGGGGGGTAAAGAATGCGGGATGGATGTAAAGTGAGGGATAAAGAGGAGGAAAGGGAGGGATGGAAAAGGGAGAGAGAACATAGCTGTTTACTTGCTCTGAAAATATACTTCTATATAATATTCCTTGTTTAGATATTCTGCCTGGAAGATTAAAATCCTAAAACTGACAATGAAGCCAAATAGCACAACAAATGGAGAAAGCTGAACTACACAGAACATGGCTACAGATGGTTAAATCCAGGCCTCATTGTGAGTTTCAGCATTTCTATGGGATTTGAGGGTGTGTTTAAAGTCATCCCCAATCTTCCTTAAATATACTTTCCTTATATTTCATTTCTGAAAAACTAATGTGTACTTTGGACACACAACTATTAAAGTGCTCAAAAGAGTGGCATGGTTAAAGATACATACTATAATAATTTCATAAATATATAAGAAAAGAAATAGATGCTAAAGGAGGAAGAAAGTAAGAAAAATCTAAAGCATTAACTAAAGTTAGTTAGGTATGAGTGCCTCAGAAGTCATTTACTATTGCTAACTACAGCAGCAAAAACATCTGGTCACTGCAACAATTGATATGCAGATCAGTTGACATCCTATAGATGAATCAGAAAACTCAAACTTTGACCCAAATTACCTGTAATTTCTAAGTGGTTCCTTCACTTGATCTATTTTCCTGTAGAATATAAACACGTGGAACTCTGGGAAGATGAAGATAAAATTGTGATTGCAAGAAAATTGCAAAATTGGTGAGGCTTTGCCCAAAAATGCCAATTCCAAGTTAGAAGATGAGTACGTTCTGGGGACTTATTGTACAGCATGGCTACTATTGTCCCCATACCTGTTTGAAGCTGGCTAAGACTATCTTCAAACACATATGTGTATACGTGCACACATGTACTTCCACTAATGATGAGCTGTGATGGATACGTTTGTTTAATTGAAGTACTTATCTCACAGTGTATGCATATATGTGGTCATCATGTTATTTATTTTATATATATAGCCCTTGTAAACTACATACTACTAAGACTGGGCTAAAACACAGTAAGGATTTTTTAGCACATGAAGCTTAAACACATTGTCCAGCCATTGAGAGGCCCAAGCCAGCAACACACAAAACCAAGACTTACACTAGAGGCATGGATCCTGTGGACATCAACTGTTGCCAATGTGATTTGAAACCAGGGTTTTCACCTGATCCTCCCCATCCTTGGGTTTCTTGAGTCTAAAACAAAAGGCTAGAGACAAAAAAAAAAAATTAAATTCCGTCAAATTTAATTATTTTATTAAATTTAGTTAAAGGCATATGTTAAATGTTAATTTTTAGATAGTAAAAGAACCAAAAACCTCCTAAAATGAATTAGTACTTTTTGAAATGAGGACTATCTGACAACACAGGACATTTTCAAGAAGTGAATTTTAATAATGCACATGTATCATAGATTGAATTAATGGGAGTTCAAACCCAGGAAACAAAATGACCCATGAACAGGGCAAGCTGCCTGGTGACACCTCTTCCACTCAAGCAGACCTGGAGGATGATTTCCCCATCCAAATGCCAATCCTCTTCTGAGGGACCACTAACCTGTGCTCCGTTCCCGTGGCCCCTGCAGCACTCAGCGGCCTACCAGAAGTTGATAGAGAGTTCTGCTGCACAGCTGCTTCAGGAGGCCTTTACCTCATACTTGCCAAGAGCTACAGTAAAGAATTGGGATTAAATAGAGAGAAACTGGTTAGTTCATATTGTTGATCCTCCTATAGGGTTGCCGACCCCTTTAGCTCCTTGGGTGCTTTCTCTAGATCCTTCATTGGGGGCCCTGCGTTCCATCCTATAGATGACTGTGAGCATCCACTTCTGTATGTGCCAGGCACTGGCATAGCCTCACCAGAGACAGCTATATCAGGGTCCTGTCAGCAAAATCTTGCTGGCATATACAATAGTGTCTGGGTTTGGTGACTGTTTATGGGATGGATCCCCAGGTGGGACAGTCTCTGGATGGTCCTTCCTTTAGTCTCAGCTCTGAACTTTGCAACTCCTTCCATGGGTATTTTGTTCCCCATTCTAAGAAGGAACTAAGTATCCACACTTTGGTCTTCCTTCTTCTTGAGTTTCATGTGCTTTGTAAATTGTATCTTGGGTAGTTTAAGTTTCTGGGCTACTATCCACTTATCAGTGAGTGCATATTATGTGTGTTCTTTTACTCCACAGAACTGTGTCTCTAGTTGCATATGTAGCAGAGAATGGCCTAGTCGGCCATCAATGGGAGGAGAGGCCCTTGGTCTTGTGAAGATCATATGCCCCAGTACAGGGGAATGCCAGGGCCAGAAAATGGGAGTAGGTGCGTTGGGGAGCAGGGCAGGGGGAGGGTATAGGGGACTTTGGAGATAACATTTGAAATGTAAATGAAGAAACTATCTAATAAAAATGTATTTAAAAAAAGAGAAACTAAGTGTCATTTCTCCACTCTTCTAATCTAGTCCACTGCCAATGACAGTCAGCTCTGTGTACAACGTTTTCCCTTATGCATTCTTCACTCGCTTTCCGATAAAGACCATTTTTTCTAAATATGTTCTCCCCTCCACTAGGCCCCCTTCTATTGCTTTATCTACCTTCCGGTCCATCAGACACTGCCTACCCTGGAACACAGTCCTCTACAAACCAATACCCCAGATGCTTCTTAAAGAACCACTATCACCTTATACTGTGTATCTTTTTTCTTCTTTTGTTTAGAACATGTGTCCCCTTTCTTCAACTGAGAGACTAAGTAAGGGACCAAGTACCATTTCCTTCTCTGATCTAAAATCTGCATTGGCTGCCATGTGCCCTTGACATTCCAGCTTCTTCTCTTTATCTCTATACATTGGATATAATGTACTTGTTAATTGTTAATTTCCTCTACTACATGATAAGTACCGATGCTATGACTATTTGGAAATTATCAGAGTTGAATCAGGGCAACTATCATAATTCCTGGAATACAGAGGCATTTTATAATTATTTGATAAATAGAAAAATGAACAGAATGAAACTTTAGGGTAAAAAAGTAACCTCCAAAATTATTTCCAATTACCATTAAAAAATACTGGAACTTACTTACTCTGTTAGAGACAGTGATATAATAGAATGAATGGCAGTTGTGAGTATTGTGGAGCTTACAATTTACCTAGGTAAAAGAGGGAGACAGGACGGGTAAGCTATATAAAATAAGCAGGCAATGTACAGTGAGCTGCAATATGTGATTCTCAAGGGGAAACTGAAGGCTCTACATTTCCAACTGCATTTCTGGAGACAGGTTCCTGGAGAGGAGCTATCTAAGCAGGTTCTGGGAAGGAGCAATAGGGTCAGTATGGTTACAGCAACTAAACCCATTATGAGCAGAGGTAATAACAGGAGCCAGAAGCTCAAGAACAAGCAGAAGGCTGAAAAGGAAAGAAAAAGACAGATCCTAAAGGCTTGTTCTGGCTACTCATTAGAACAGGTTTCTGCTGGCTGTGAGAAGGGCTGGCAGCCCAATGACTATTTAACAGGCTGTGAGGTTGATCCAGTGAGAAGCTAATGGTCTGTAAATTATAAACCTATCTGTGGAGACAAAGAAGAAAATGTTCAAATCTAAAGTGAGGAAGGAGAGTTGGCATTCCAGTGCTCTATTATGGGAAATTTATGAATGGAAGGCCACACATACAATTTTGAAGTCTGGGGTTTCTATAAGATGGGGTAGAGAGTTTGGGTGCAGATTTTTATAAGTTCAGGCATTTCTCATATAATTTACTTTATCTGGTTAAATATTAAATGAAGAAGCTACTGATATAAACTTCTGGTGTCCCAAATCTTCTCACAATGCATTCAGCTTTCTTTAAAACAATAATCTTACTTACATTTGATAAAAAGATATAAATATATATAAGACACATGTATTTTTGCATGTTCCACATATTCCATATATTCACTCATCTAGTGCAGTCCTTCTCAAACTGAAGATCTTCCCAGAATCACTCCCAGGATCACAGCAAAGGATGGCTGACTTCTACCTTTTCCTGTTTCTTTTTATTTACTTTAACTTATTTACTTTACATTCTGATACCAGTTTCCCCTCCTTTCTCTCTTCCCAGTCCCTTCCTCTGCCATTCACTGTTTTCCTTTTCTCCTCAGAAAAAGGGGGCCTCTCATAGATATCAAGCAGCTTTGGCATATCAAGTTGCAGTAGGACTAAGTGTATCTTCTCCTATTGAGCCTAGACAAGGCAGCCTAGTTAGGGGGAAAAGATCCAAAGGCAGGCAGCAGAATCAAAGACAGCCCCTGCTCCTGCTGTTAGGGATCTTACATGAAGACCATGTGTGTTACATATATGTAAGGGGCCTAGGTCCATACTATGCATGCTGGCTGGTTGGTGGCTTAGTCTTTGTGAGCTCAAGTTAGTTGATTTTCTTGTGGTGTCCTTGACTTCTTTGGCTCCTTTAATCCTTCCTCTTCCAAAGGATTCCCCAAGCTCCACCTACTGTTTGGTTGTGGCTCTCTGCATGTTTCCATCAGTTGGTGGGTTAAGCCTCTCTGATGGCATTTATGCTAGGCTCCTGTCTGCAAGTATTTCAGAGTATCATTGTGTGAGAAATGGGATCCCTCTCATGGATTAGGTCTCAAGTTGGCCCAGTCACTGATTGGCTATTCCCTCCCTTCTGCACCATCCTTATCCCAGAATAAATTGTAAGAAAGAAATTTTATGGGTCTAGGGTTTTGTAGCTGGGTTGGTATCCCAACCCCTGAATTGGAAGTATTGCCTGGTTACAGAAGATGACCATTTCAAGTTCTATAACCACCATTGATAGGCACCTTCATTATGGTCACCCTCATAGATTCCTGGGAATTTCCATTGTCCTAGGTTTCTAGCTCATCCTAGAGATGATCCCTGATCCCAATTACAGTTGTTTTTCCCAGTACTGTCTCCATCAGTCCTACCCCAACCAGATTGAGCCTGTTCTAATTGCCAAGTCCTCTCCTACCCAGTCCCCTCCCTCCATCAACCTCCAATGTCTATTCTATTTCCCCTTCTTAATGAGACTCAAGAGTTCTCCCTTGGGCCCTCCTTGTTACTTAGCTTCTCTGAGTCTGTGGACTATGTACTTTTTGGCTAATATACACTTATAAATGAGTACACACCATGTTTGCCTTTCTGGGACTGGGTTATCTTACTCAGGATGATCTTTTTTAGTTCTATCCATTTGCCTAAAAATTTCATGATGTCATTGTTTTTAATAGCTAAGTAATACTCCATTGGGTAGATGCACCACATTTCCTATATTCATTCTTTTCTTTTGAGGGCCATGTAGACTGTTTCCAGATTCTGGCTATTACTAATAAAACTGATATGAACATAGTTGAGCCAATGTCCTTGTGGTATGGTAGAGCATCTTTTGGGGATATGCCCAAAAGTGATATATCTGGGACTTGATCTACTCTCAAATATCTGAAAAAACACCAAATCGATTTCCAAAGTTTGTACCCCTACCAGCACTGGAGGAGTATCCCCCTACTCCACAATTGGGCCAGCACAAGCTGCTATGCCTTGAGTTTTTGATCTTGGTCATTCTGATAGGTGTAAGATGAGATCTCACAGTCATTTTGATTTGCATTTTCTTCACCAAGAATGTTGAACATTTCTTTAGGTTCACCTTGGCCATTAGAGATTCTTCTGTCAAGAATTCTCTGTTAAATCCATACCCCATTTTAAAAATTGGGTTATTTGTTTTGTTCATGTCTAATTTCTTGAGTTCTTTATACATTTTGGCTATCAGGCTGGGCTCCAAAGACTTTGACTTATTAGATATGTCATGGGTCTACAAGATTTCATGCTCAAGTGATTTAGAAAACCTCTGGGTTAGTCAGTTACAAAACAAAATTCATCCTTTTTTTCCTCTTCCTATCACCTGTGCATGGTTGTCCGGTTACTCGTTTCTAGCTGGTTTTCATCACTTTGTCTACAAAAGCTGGTATAAACCTTTCAGTGACTCAGAATGCATCTTTTTCTATTAAGTCTTTAGGAAATTCAAGGGCATTGTTGATTTCACAAAAGTCCTGACTATAAATAATCTTGGAATACAGAGAAAACAACATGCCTTGGCTCCCAAGGCTATCACCCAGGCCTAAAATGAGAAGCAAGCAAACAAGTAAAGAGAACTAAGATTGTATATTCTCTCTCTCTCTTTTTCTCTCTGACAGAAAAACAACAACACCAACAAAAACAAAAAGCACTATTCTATTAGCTAACAGAAGCCTACATGATTTCTCTCCCAATTCAAATCATCAATGATAGCCCTGCATAGCTGGTCCCTAGTACTGAGTTTGATAGATGGCTTTCCTAGCCAAGAACAGATGAGATATTCAGCTTACTTTATAGGGCCAGCAGTACTAATTTAAATATTTCTTGAGTACTAGAACTGTGGAAGTTCCAGAATAGAATACATAACTATCTTAATATTACAGATCTAGAATTCAACAGAGACTGGCTGCTTCTAAGAGTTGCTCATGAATGATCAATTGTGAACTTGTATGAGATGGGGGGCAATGTTTGGAAGCCAGTTAGTTAATGTACTAGGTGAACACCATATCAACACCCCTAGCTAAAGCAATAATTAGAAAGATACCTCTGCTTCAATTCTTAATTGATATTTAGTAAGAGTTCAGTGAAGAGTTTCTCAGACACACAACCTTTTTCAAAACCCTTCTTTCTAGAGAAATTATACTTGAGATCATGTAGTAAAGAAGAATTTTTAATAACTACCAGAACAGTAGACTTAGGACTTAACAGAGTCTAACAGATCCAATATTTAATACTACTATTAAAAAAAAATTGTGTCTTATTCCTTCTGTTATAGTTTAGCATTTTTTTTCTTTGCTCCCCTCTTTAACCCCAAGCCTGGATGCAGTGTAGATTAGGAGCAGCTGGCCTGACTCCTCTCCTTCTGTGAGGCTCTTTAGTAGACCAAGAGACTTACGATTACACTGCTCTTCAGACTTTGCTCCCCAGATGGATAATTTGTTTCTTTGGGGTTTGTTTAAGGGTTTCTTTCCAAGATTTCAATAGTTTGGGTGACTTGTTTTAGTTATAAACCTAGAACACTGTCCATTGCACACCACAGTTTGTCCAACAGAGAACTTCACCTAGATTATATTCTTCATCCATCTTCACACAAATGTGACAGACTGAGAGAAGCAAAGTTAAAATCAAACTTTCCTTGGCTCAAGGTCTAGCTCTGTATCCTACTTGCTATGTGATCAAATAATAATAATAATAATAATAATAATAATAATAATAATAATTCATTAGCCTCAGATTCTTCTTCTAAAAGCTGGAAATAACAGCTACTTCAGTGGGTTGTTGAGATTAAATGAGGTAATATTGCAAAAGTGGCTTGGAAACTATAAAACAGTCTTATTACCAAATTGTTATTACCTTGGCTAAGGATGGGTGTAAAAGAAAAGCCTACAAGTTGATTTTGGCAAATTTCATTTGTAAACACTTCAATCTTCATTATTATACAATAAGCCTTATCCTGTGTCAAAAGAATTTGTCTCCAAGAAATATTGACCATATCATTAAAATGTAATTGTGGCAGACAAATTGTAAACATGATATCACTATTAGATGTGCTTATGTGAGCCAGGCAGGAAGACCTGACATTAGGCTTATACCACATATAGTTTTTATCTTGCCTGAAAAAGATAAAATGGCATCGGTAAAGAGTAAAGTTGGGTTCCATCATTACTAATGCACTTGGCAATTTAACCAATCAACATGGTTAAGCCTGTGACTAGGATATAAAGAAACTCCAAAGGCACACAGATATTGGGCAGGGCACACATAGTCCAAGTATTCAACCCTGGGTTTATCAACAAAATACTACATATAGTTCATCTTCTCCCCCAACTCCACTCCACCACCCTTTTCTGGCAGGCACAGATCTTTTAGAATACTTGCTTAGCTTTTTGAGATGGGCAGTGCCCAGGAGAGGAAACGATGAAATAAATCTAATTGGAAGTTCAATTAATCTGATTACAGAATCCTCTTCCTTTCACTGCAGTATAATAAGATTTGTCCCATAATAGGCGTGAAGTTAAAAAAAAAAAAGCAAGCCATAAATGCCTTTAAATCACATAAAATCATTTCAACATAATGCAAGTAGTCCGTGTTTTAGTAACTTCTAATTCTCTGACAAATACTTATTCAACTTAATATTCATTGGGCATAAAAACACCAGCCAATCTCCTAGGTGGTATTTTTGATCTAAGTATTTATTATCAGTGAACTTCCCTTTTTTCACATACTTGAACACAATTGAGCTTTAGTAAAATCAGAACTTCCCATGGATCTTTAAATCAAAGAATCAGTCTCAAAATGTGAAAATAGTGAAGAGGGCCACAAAACTCCCAAGAAAAAAAGATAAGAAACTTTCTTACTTAGGAAAAAGGAACAGGCTGTGCAAAAGACCCGAGATGTGAACTCCTGGCTATGGTCTTGCTGAGAGTCTTGGAGAACGATTTCAGCAGGAGTTGCTGGAATGTATCCTTGGTTAGCTCATCAGTGGGTTTTCATATGTCTCCTGGCAGAGGTAAGTTAGTTTCAAACATGTTGACTCAAAGTTGAAGAGTTCTAAAAAAAGTCAACCTCAATCATTTTGCTTTTGTAAACTGAAATTATTCTGAGTTAAATCAGTAAAAGATTGATAATGTTTTTCAAAATGCCCAGAAGTTTCATCCTATTCCACCTTTAACACCCCATTCGAATATATTTTGCCTCATTTTGTAAACCATGTTAATCTTAAGAAATATTTATTATTCAGGCAAAGAGGCATATAAAACTGATTAAAATTATAATTGTGATATACAAGTTAGAGACAGATTTTATTCTTTAAGAATATAGGGGAAAGATGCTGAAGGCAAAGTTAAGAACAGATAAAAAGTATAATACCTCCCAGGGTTTTAAGGTAATTAAACTAAGTTGTCACATAAAGATGTTTAAGACCAAATGACCCAGCACTAAAAACTGTTAAAAAGGTCCCCTGCTGACATTTTATCAGGGTACATGTCACACTGCTTTCCTTTCAGATTAAAAGAAAAAAAAATCTTGAAAACAGATATTTCAAGAGCAGCAACATATAACCACATGCCTTAAATAGCCCCTGTTTTCTTTTTGATCTTCATTTCCAAAAATAAAACCTTTATTTTCTACATACATTGAAAAACCATAGCAAATGATTTCACCTCATTGAGGAAGAAGGAAATTTTCAGTTTGTACTTTAAAGCTTTTATTGTGTGGCACAAATTATGAATGAATATATTTTATTTAAAAAGACATTATTGACAGAAATCTATCAATAATAATGTGGGTATTGTCAAGGGCCTGTCAATATTAATGTAATTATGATTAAGAGGATAAAATGGATTTTAGCTATAATACCAAGTAACATCTCCTACATTGCTGCTATCAATATACACATTATTATTGACCGGTTCTGGGATCCTCAGAACTAGATGTATTGCCATTAAACATATTTGTCAATGCATACTGCCTACAGAAATTCTACATTTAAATTTACAATCCTGTAAATGTTGTCAGCAGAAACCTCTAAATTGTGATGAATCTCTAGGCCATCTGCTGCTGGGAACTCATCCTTAGTAGGACCGAAATCACAGCTACACTGTCTTAGGAATTCCATTTATCAAAGTGGATGGAAGTTCATTTGATTTCTCTCTAGGTTTTTATAGGTTTTAGGTTAAAACTTCATATTTGGAGGTTGTGTGACTAATCTCTAAGTGCAGACCTTAAGGTTTGAATCTAAAAAGATATTCTTAGTGTAGTCAGATAGATTTACTGTCCATTGTACTGAAATCAATACTAACAAATGGTACATGCATCAGAAAGGGACTTAACTGGATTCCCAGAGTACACTTCAAACATAGGTAAGAGTAAAGCATGGCTAAGATCCATTAGGATACCATGACCTCTGGCTCTCTGAACAGTGCTAAACTCCATCTAATTCTACTTCTGCCAGACTTGCTAAATTAATTGTAACTACTCTGTTGTTCCTCCCTCTATTACAATTAAATTTACTTTCAATACTTTATAGATAGTCAGTTTGATAAGTCACAATAATGCTCATTTGGATACATACAAGACACATAAAACTTTCAAACTGTGGACATTAGGTCTTCAAATTTGTTTTTAATTGAATTCGGTCTTTTCTAAAATGTATGAAAAATAGAGTTCTCACAAAAGAGAGTAGCGATAAGCTCCTTACTGGAAGGGATATGGATACACAAACACACATATGTATATATTTCCCCCTCTTTGAAAAGACCAAAGAAACCAAACCAAACCCAAAAGGTATAACTTTCAAGACTAAATTCATATTACACACAACATGTCCCACCAAAGTCCTTGCTTATTTTAGCTACTGTGCACTTGTTTCAGTAAGTAAGGTTAACTAAAACACTATCTTAAAACCTTAAAACAGAATTTCTAACACCTTTACTTAACCTCACCTTTTTTTTTTTTTTTTTTTTTTTTTTTTTAAGAAAGCAGCGGTTGTTCACATATTCTTTTCTTTCAGAAAGTTGCTATTTTTACATCATACAGAGGGTTAGGGTTAGGTTAGGGGCATACTGCAACACTAAAGACATGCTTGACTGCACACAGGAAATGGCATGCCAAAGAGACTCTGCACAAGTCATTTTACTACAACACATTCCTCATTACCTGGGGGTGGGGGTGGGGGGGGTGGGGTGAAAAAAAATGTAAACAAAAAAAATTGTAATTTACAAGAAGTGTTTTCTCAAAGTTTGAAAAGAGCAGATAGAAAACAAGAACCCCTTTCCAATCAGAGACATGGTTATATAAAACTGACTTTAAAAAGCTGTAAAGAAAATATAGCAGGATATATGATAAGGGGACAGTTATAGGAAAATTAAAACAAAAATTAGAACTTAAAAGATTAATAACTACTATAAAGTCACCATGCTAGAAGTGGCAGAGTATGCTCTGTCCTGTGCCCTATACCAACAAGATGATGATGGCCCAGCAGTATAACTACTTGAAAGTGGCACTAGAGCACACACTGCAGGAATTATTTTCAAAGGCTATGTACGCCTAAAGTGCAGAGACACCAACTACAGCAAACGTCGATTCTAAGCATTCGCACAGACAGGTGAAATACCTGAAGAAAGCACATCTTCAAAGTATTCTAGAAATTCTGGGAGTTTTTGGATCAACTTGCTTAAGAGAAGAATTTCAAATGACTTCAAAATTATTAGAACATAGATTTAACTGCAATTTTTATGGTAAAAGAGAATGGGAAAATATCCCCAAATGAACAAAAAGGTATCAAGTATGGACAAGAAATTACCAAGTAAAACCTAATTGTACCAGACACTACATATTTCCTTTATTTTGTGTCCTGGAATCTGTCTAAAACAGTAGCTGTTATTATGTTACTTTTAAAACAAATATAATTTAAGGTCAAGTAACAATTAATAAATTGCTGGTAATCAATCCAAAATTTGTAGACAATAAACTTAGCTTTTTTGCTGTTGTTGTTGTTGTTCCTCAGGATCATTCAAAAGACAGATTTCATAACTAAGCTCTCCAAACTACAGATGAAGAAAGTAATTAAAGGAATGTGGTAAATCACCCAAGCTCCCATCCACATTCCCTCCCCTATACATTCCGTCAGGGACTCAATCAAAGGGCCTGAATGTCAAATCTAAAAAGAGTCTTCTCTGGGTAAAAAATGTGGTTTGATCATTTATTATGAATACAGAATTGTATGTAAGGTAGATATTATGCCAACACATCTCCAAACACAAGGGTTAGACAAGATAGAGACAGAATTACTTTGGAGTTCCTGGTTGATACATTTTAATAAGGACGGAAAGACAATTGGGTGGTATTTTATCTTTACTCACTCAGGAAAGAAATCTGAGCTCTGATAAAAATACATAATAAATACAGGAAAAAAAAAAGCTACAAAAAAAAAAAAAAAACCACCAAGAAACAAAAAACCCATTATAGAAAGGGACTTTTGACTGTCTTGAAGGAAATGGGCTGGAAAGGCACACAGTCCACAATGGGAAGGCCAGGAGATGACTACTCCTCTCCCCTTCTCCACTACCATGTATAAAACTCAGTTGAAATCGCTGCCAGGCTCACAGTCAAGGAGAGATGGAGCAGCTGAGGCTTTCCCCAAGGCTTCTCTCACATTCTCACGGCACGCAGGAGGGCCACAGAATACTTAGAAGTTACCTTTACTTCACAGGAAGAAGACAGGGACTACGTAGCCTACATTCCTGTTGTCCAACCAGGTTCACCAAGAATGGGGGAAAGGTGCAAGCAATCTCAAATGAACGTTGGTTCTGACATAAAAACTGATACAGCTCAGACTTTCTTTGTACTATAGGAACCTGAAAATTACTTAATGCCCTGCAGATCATATAGTGCTAGATCCCTAATTTTCCTAGACAAGGCATGACCAGCAAGTCTTCACATACCTTCAAGGCTCAGATATTGAATGGATCAAACAGAAAATTAATGCAAAGGCTTTGAAGACCTTCAATTTAAACAAAACAAGGATATTCAGTAGGAAGGGAAATGGGAATTATGAGTGATCAAAAAGACAGAATTAAACTTTTCTTATTTTTAAAAAATAAGATAGCATTGCCATGTTTGTCCCTTTTAAAAATAAGGAATACATAACTTTAGGATGCCAGAATAACCGGATGAATGCATACTGAAAACAATGAACAATTGTGCTAAGAAGAATTTTCATGCTGAGGAGCAAGTCAGATCATCGGGTCCAAGATGTGAACTAGATCCTTACAGGAACACTGTTGTAAAAGAACATATAAATAGCTGTGCTTGTTAAACGACAGTTGACAGCCGGCTTGCTTTGTCTCTCCTCTGCATGGCTTCAGGAAATTTCTACAAAAGTTCTTTTATGGAACAATTTTAAAGCCACAGATTGAGTGCTACCTCTAATTACTAAAGAAGAGAATTAGTCCAAAAGGTAGAGCTGGGCAGAAGCAAACTATAATCAAGACTAGAACTTAATTCTTTTCATGTTAGTGGCCTAGTATGCTCAGTTTCTTTACTTTTTAAAGAAAAAAAAGGGGGAGGGTCTTTTTTCCTACTAATTCTGACTCATTTTTCAATTCTCCTCATTCTGGATACAAGTAATTGATAGTACAAAAAGGATCAAGACAGTAACAGAAAGAAGCTACTCCAAATCCATTCTGTTCAGGTTTAACTAAAGGCCACACATTCCTGGAGGGTGTTTTGACTACAAACTGGTAAGGGTCGGGATGGGGGTCCTTAGTCATACACCAATTATCTAAAATAATCAAGATGAAAAATGTGGCAAAGGGTCCCACAGAATATTTGAAACCGATAGTCTGGGAAAGTTTCAATCCGTGAAAAGTTCTTTTGCTAAGTGTTGCTGTGTGAAAAATGGCACGTGAATAAACTACTGAACCAACAAAGACTTTTAAGGACTCCCCACAAAGAAGAGAAATGATTATAACATTCCTTATAGCAAACCAATGGATTGCAATGTAAGTCAGAAACTAACTTGTAAGAAAACCTTCCATAACTCTTGCCACGAAGACCAAGAATGGGCTGTTGGAAACGTTGAAAGTCCAAAACACTGAAAAACTCATAAACTACAAGAGATTCTTATTTAAGAGTTAAAGCACTCAATCTAGTACTGTTCTAAAGGCGAGGAGGCGCTTTCCGGGCTGTCTGCAGCGTCGCCGCGGGGCGTGCAGAGGCAGAAGCGTTGTCTGCGTGACAGCGTTAAACTAGAGGAAAACTAGGCGTCTGGCTTGCTTTACCGCCTTTGCGGAACCGAGACAGACTGAGCCACCGCGGCCTGCAGCCAAGGCAAGCTTCGCGACGCCGTCCTCGCAGAGCGTGCGGCCCGCGCGCCCTACGGCGGGGCGGCTGCGAGCGGACACTGACCTGCGGGGTCTGCGGGACGCCCGGGCGCCGCACGGCCGTTTCTCAAACAATCTCCGGAAAGCTGGGCATTCCGTGGCCGCATCTGGGTCGCCCTCACTTCCGGAATCTGCGGGCTTCCGGAGCGACGGAAGACCCGGAAGTGGCTGAAGAGAGAGCGGGGAATTACACCCAGAAGCAACACCGGGTCTGAGGAAAGCCGGATAAGGCCTGGCCACGGAAAATGCCGAGGAGCCGAAGGGACGAAGAGACGAAGGGACGAAGGGACGAAGGGAAGAGACGCCCAAGAGGACACTCCACGCACTGGGATTGGTCCGCAAAGCTGCCTCTGATTGGCAGAAGCGTCACCGAGCGGTCAGCGCGGGGTCAGGGCCGGGCGTGAAGAGGCTTTGCTGTCCCGGCCCAGAGGGAGGTCTGGGCTCTGCGGGCAGGCTCTGGGCCCAAGGACGCCGCTGACGGCCGCTGGACAAGTGCCGCCGGCTGGCGACCCGGCGCCTGCGCACCTGAGGGCCGGGGACTGACCTTGGGTCCTCCCGGTTGTCGGTCTGACCTTGTCCCCAGATGTGTGGCAGCACACTAGGTCCCCATCGGGCAGCCACTGGGGCAGAGGCTGCAGGCCACCCGATGGGAGGCAGGCCAGTGACAAGGAGCTAGAATGGCCTTGGCTGGGTGGGTTGGTCGGGAGGTACTTAGGAAATCAGGTAGAGCCTACCGAAGTTGTAAAGTCTTTTTAATGCTACCAACCCCGCCTGCATCCCCAGGCTCGTGGAGGTAGTGATACAAAAATACAATTGTCTCCAATGCCCCAAAACTTTTCATTGTATTTTGTTTCAGAAATTACCCAGAGCATCAGAGTTCTGTGCATGACACATGGACAGCATAAAGGAGGCGGTAATAAGAACCTCAGAATCATGCACTCAGTACAATTCTGATTCTTTGTTTTTTGTTTTTTAAATAATGTGTGTTTTTAAAAAAACAAAACAAACAAAAAAACCTTAGTATCTGGAGTATATTAAAGGAGAACTTGGGAGCAAAATTGGGTGGAAGACAAAGAAAGCAAACAAATCCCTTTTTAACAAGTAACCTGACAGTGTAGAAAACACTGTAGGAGGAGCTCCAGTTTGCTACAGTAGGTATGGAATACAGATAGGGACTGCAGGGATGTGTCTAGAGATGCACCAGTATACCCACCCCATGGTGACCACTATCTTCTTGTGATTGGTTTGAAATACAGCCTACTCTAACTGTAAGGTATGGACACGATTCTAAGACAGCTTAAAGGGATACAAAATACTCATCAATTTGATGCATTGGCCATTATATTGAAAGTGTTCCAAAAAATTTAAAGTAATGGGGTTCCTATTATTATGTAGGGAGCTGTTGTTCAAAATAGTGAATTCTCTTTGAAGAGCAAGGCTTTGACTTAGTTGTGTAGGAAGGTAGCCCAAGGTAGGCTGTGATAGACTGTTTAGGTTTTGGTGTTTTTTGCTTTTGATACGGGCTTTTGCAATGTAGCTCTATGGTTGGCCTCAAAGCACTTCTGTCTCAGCTGCTATGTGCTGGGAAGACAACTGCATATTTTCTTGCCTAGTTCACTTGATTTTTATGAGGACAAAGGTGAAATTAAAAAAAAATAAAATAAAAATGGGACCAGGGAGAAGGCTCAGGAATGAAGGTACTTTCTGCCAAGCAGAAGGGACAAATTTCATCCTAGATACTCAAATGGAAAGATCACCTGCTCTTGAATCCTTCACTATGTCTCCCCCATATAAGCACATGCACACACACAATAGCAATTACATATAAACAAACACATCACACACATGTGCACACACAATAATGGCTAGAGAAGACATTTTCAGAAAGCATCTCTAGTTCAAAGAGTTTTAGTAGGTCTCATGAACACACATCACAGTATCTCCATAACAAAGATCCCAGCTGCACGAGAAATTTGAATTATATTAGATGATTCTTAAGAATGCCAGGAAGCATAGCATTTAAAATTACTGCTGAAAATATTTAAAATCAGGATATATTTATATAGTGTACTTCATTAATCTTTGTAGTGAGCTAGTAGTTTCAGAAAACTTGTTTTTATTATTTTAAAACTTGCCTTAAAAACATATCCACTCATTTATTGAACAAAAACCTGAGCTGGGCTTTATTCCTGGGCCAGGAATATTGCTAGACAGTGTTAATGAGAAAAAAAGCCAAAGAGAAGACAGAGATGGCCTATTTCTAGGAGCTAATAAGGACCTGTTTGGTCACTATGAAGATAATAAGCAAGGCATATCATATTTTGCATTTGTAAATTCAACACATTAATATTTTAACCAAGAATTATTCTTACAGATGTACAAAGGATCTTATGAAGACTTGACTGTGGTCTTTTAAGAAGTACTGAAAAAATTAATATATTTCATTTACTATGAGAATTTAAAGAAGAAAAAATTGATTAATCTTTTACCTTTAAAGTACAAAGAAAATAATGGCATCCTATATCCTCCTTTTGCCTTTTAGTGGTTTTTAGGCTCTAAAGAATTTACCAATAAAAATGTTAAGAACACATTGATTTATGCCTCTAACATATTTTTAAATTGCTGACTTTAAGAAGGTAAATTTATATTAGCATATTACATTATTCTTAAATCAATATAATTGGGTCTTTTAAGAAAAAGTTGATTGTACAATCTTTTAATGTTAGTGTTGCTGCTGTAAAGAATTTCTGTGAAGTTAACACCTCAAACCAACACTTATTTTTATATCTTAAGATGGGCCTCAGTGCACTAAAATCAAGGTGTCTGCAGGCCCTGGTTTTTCTCTGAAGCTCAGCGGAGGAGTGTGGGCCCTTTGCTCACTGGTTGTTTAGTAGTTTGCTATTTGCTGATGTCAGGTTGATGTTTCTCTCTCTCTCTCTCTCTCTCTCTCTCTCTCTCTCTCCTTCTCCTTTCTTCCTTTCCTTTTCCTTCCTTTACTCTCCTCCCCTCCTCTTCCTTCTGTTCCATTTTTTTCCCTAACTTTTGTTAGCAGAGGACTTATACAATGCCTAGATACCACCCACAGTCTGTATTTGGAGGCTATCTTCCTCTATCTTAGAAGCAGGGGGTGAGGCCCTCAGCTATTCTTTCCCCATTCCAGGCTTACATCTCCCTAGTCACTGGTTTTACAAAAACACATTTGATTGTTGTCTTAGGGTTTTACTGCTGTGAACAGATACCATTGACCAAGGCAAGTCTCACAAGGACATCATTTAATTGGGACTGGCTTACAGGTTCAGAGGTTCAGTCAATTATCATCAAGGCAGGAACATGTCGAATCCAGGCAGATAATGGTGCAGGAGGAGCTGAGAGTTCTACATCTTCATCTGAAGGCTGCTAACAGAATACTGACTTCCAGGCAGCTCGGATGATGATCTTATAGCCCACTCCTACAGTGACACACCTACTCCAACAAAGCCACACCTAGTCTAATAGGGCCACACCTTCTAATTGTGGCATTCCCTGAGTCATGCATATACAAACCATCACATTCCACTTTCAGGCCCCCATAGGCTTGTTCAAAGCTTCTCATAGGCTCTCTTCATAGTGCTAAGCCTCAATTCCATTGCCCGACTCCTTCAGTCCTGGCCCAACTAAAACTGAGGCTGCACCTTCACTAATGGTCTTCCAAAGCCTCAAACAGTGCCAAGCCTTAGCAATTCTTTATGACCCCTTCATGCCTTCAAAACCAGTATCCCTGGATGACTCTTACACATTACCAAATACAGCTGCAGAATAAGTTACAACCTTGGCTATATCTGGAACACAGATCCTTTGTGCTCCCAGAAAACTTCCCAGAAGATTTCATCTCAGTGATGCTGGTATCTTCTTAATCACTGCTAATTCTAAGCTCCAGCTAATCAGCATCAATTTTTCTCAGTAGTCCCCTTCTCCTCTTAAATATAAAGCCAGAGAAAAATGGCCGAAGCTGCCAAGTTCTGCTGTTTGCAGGAGCTGAAACATGGCCCCTTGTTTTATTATATTATCACTAGCTTCCTCTTTTTCAACTCCTTCGCTACCTAAGCTTGGCTGTCCTGGATCTTACTTTGTAGATTAACCTTGAAATCTGCATGCCCATTTCCTGGGATTAACAGTGAATCACCATGCCTGGATTTAAGCTTTTCTTCACCTAGAACTTTCTCTGTCTCAGGCTGACCTCGAATTCAAGAGATCTGCTTGACATGGAATTAAAGTGTGTATCACTGTGCCAAATCTAAACCTATCTGGGTATGATCTCGTCCCAAAGTCCCACTCCCTTAATTTGTTATCCCCTTGAACACAGGATTCAGCTCCATTTCACTTCCTGGTACCCCTCTAATACTTGAACCATATATTTTATATTTTTTATTTCTCAGGTTGCTAAACTTCTATAAAATGAGACTTAACCAGAGAACAAAGTCTCTGCTGGGCATTTCTGAGACTTCCTTTAGTTACTGCAATTAATCTGAGTCTCTTTATCTTAGCCTCAGGCAGATTCAGACAATGGCAAAAAGTAGCCACATTCTTCACCAAAATACTACCAAAATTGTCTGTAGGCCACACACTGAAGCTCTCTCCTAAAACTTCTTGAGCCAGGTCCACACAGTTCAAATCACTTACAGCAACTAAGTCTTCCATATTCCTACTAGGATAGCTCATTTAGTCCTTCTTAAACCATTCAATGGCTTTCCAAATCCAAAGTCCCCAAATCCACATTTTCCTAAACACAAACATGGACAGGCCTATCATAGCAATAGCCTACTCCTGGTACCAACTTCTGTCTTAATCAGGACTTTACTGCTGTGGACACCATTACCAAGGCAAGTCTCATAAGAACATCATTTAATTGTGACTGGCTTACACGTTCAGAGTTTCACTCAATTATCAAGGCTGGAGCATGGCAGCATCCAGGCAGGTATGCTGCACGAAGAGCTGAGAGTTCTACATCTTCATCTGAAGACTGCTAGCAGAGTACTGACTTCCAGGCAGTTAGGATGAGGATCTTATAGCCCATACCCACAGTGACAACTTTACTCCAATAAGGGGACACCTACTCCAACAGGGCCACAGCTTCTAATTGTGCCACTTCCTGAACCAAGCATATATAAATCATCACAATTGTGTTACATCTCCTCATGACACTTTAAATAAACTTTTGATACATTAATTAGATTTAATTTCAGGAGTGAGCTTATGAGGTTTTTTTCAGGCATTCAAAGATGACAAGGCGTACTGTTGTATAATCTCTTTACCTTGAATGTGAGTTTAACTTTGACTTTTTCTTAAGTGGAAAGAAAGTGTTGGAAGACTATCTCTGATTAAGTACTGCTATTACTGCTCCGTATTCACTTCCATTTTTTTTTTTAGGTATTTTCCTTGTTTACATTTTCAATGCTATCCCAAAGGTCCCCCATACCCACCCCCCCAATCCCCTACCCACCCACTGCCCCTTTTTGGCCCTGGTGTTCCCCTGTACTGGGGCATATAAAGTTTGCAAGTCCAATGGGCCTCTCTTTGCAGTGATGACCGACTAGGCCATTTTTTAATACATATGCAGCTAAAGACAAGAGCTCCCGGGTACTGGTTAGTTCATATTGTTGTTCCACCTATAGGGTTGCAGTTCCCTTTAGCTCCTTGGGTAATTTCTCTAGCTCCTCCATAAGGGGCCTTGTGACCCATCCAATAGCTGACTGTGATCATCCACTTCTGTGTTTGCTAGGCCCTGGCATAGTCTCACAAGAGAGAGCTATATCTGGGTCTTTTCGGCAAAATCTTGCTAGTGTATGCAATGGTGTCAGCATTTGGAAGCTGATTATGGGATGGATCCCTGCATATGGCAATCACTAGATGGTCCATCCTTTCGTCACAGCTGCAAAGTTTGTCTCTGTAACTCCTTCTATAGGTGTTTTGTTCCCATTTCTAAGAAAGGGTAGAGTGTTCCCATTTCTAAGAAAGGGTAGACACTTTGGTCTTCGTTCTTCTTGAATTTCATGCCTTTGGCAAGTTGTATCTTATATCTTGGGTATCCTAAGTTTCTGGGCTAATATCCACTTATCAGTGAGTACATATTGTGCGAGTTCCTTTGTGATTGGGTTACTTCACTCAGGATGATACCCTCCAGGTCCATCCATTTGCCTAGGAATTTCATAAATTCATTTTTTTTAAATAGCTGAGTAGTATTCCATTGTGTAAATGTACCACATTTCCTGTATCCATTCCTCTGTTGAGGGGCATCTGGGTTCTTTCCAGCTTCTGGCTATTATAAATAAGGCTGCTATGAACATAGTGGAGCATGTGTTCTTCTTACCGGTTGGGACATCTTCTGGATATATGCCCAGGAGAGGTATTGCGGGATCGTCCGGTAGTACTATGTCCAATTTTCTGAGGAACCGCCAGACTGATTTCCAGAGTGTTTGTACAAGCTTGCAATCCCACCAACAATGGAAGAGTGTTCCCCTTTCTCCACAACCTCGGCAGCATCTGCTGTCACCTGAGTTTTTGATCTTAGCCATTCTGACTGGTGTGAGGTGGAATCTCAGTGTTGTTTTGATTTGCATTTCCTTGATGATTAAGGATGTTGAACATTTTTTCAGGTGCTTCTCTGCCATTCGGTATTCCTCAGGTGAGAATTCTTTGTTCAGCTCTGAGCCCCATTTTTTAATGGGGTTATTTGATTTTCTGGAGTCCACCTTCTTGAGTTCTTTATATATATTGGATATTAGTCCCCTATCCGATTTGGGATAGGTAAAGATCCTTTCCCAATCTGTTGGTGGCCTTTTTGTCTTATTGACGGTGTCTTTTGCTTTGCAGAAGATTTGCAATTTTATGAGGTCCCATTTATCAATTCTTGATCTTACAGCACAAGCCATTGCTGTTCTATTCAGGAATTTTTCCCCTGTACCCATATCTTCAAGGCTTTTCCCTACTTTCTCCTCTATAAGTTTCAGTGTCTCTGGTTTTATGTGGAGTTCCTTAATCCACTTACATTTGACCTTAGTACAAGGAGATAGAAATGGATCAATTCGCATTCTTCTACATGATAACCGCCAGTTGTGCCAGCACCATTTGTTGAAAATGCTGTCTTTTTTCCACTGGATGGTTTTAGCTCCCTTGTCAAAGATCAAGTGACCATAGGTGTGTGGATTCATCTCTGGGTCTTCAATTCTGTTCCATTGGTCTACTTGTCTGTCACTATACCAGTACCATGCAGTTTTGATCACAATTGCTCTGTAGTACAGTTTTAGGTCCGGTATGGTGATTCCACCAGAGGTTCTTTTATCCTTGAGAAGAGTTTTTGCTATCCTATGTTTTTTGTTATTCCAGATGAATCTGCCCATTGCCCTTTCTAATTCGTTGAAGAATTGAGTTGGAATTTTGATGGGGATTGCATTGAATCTGTAGATTGCTTTTGGCAAGATGGCCATTTTTACAATGTTGATCCTGCCAATCCATGAGCATGGGAGATCTTTCCATCTTCTGAGATCTTCTTTAATTTCTTTCTTTAGAGACTTGAAGTTCTTATCATACAGATCTTTCACTTCCTTAGTTAGAGTCACGCCAAGGTATTTTATATTATTTGTGACTATTGAGAAGGGTGTTGTTTCCCTAATTTCTTTCTCAGCCTGTTTATTCTTTGTGTAGAGAAAGGCCATTGACTTGTTTGAGTTTATTTTATATCCAGCTACTTCACTGAAGCTGTTTATCAGGCTTAGGAGTTCTCTGGTGGAATTTTTAGGGTCACTTATATATACTATCATATCATCTGCAAAAAGTGATATTTTGACTTCTTCCTTTCCAATTTGTATCCCGTTGATCTCCTTTTGTTGTCTAATTGCTCTGGCTAGGACTTCAAGTGCAATGTTGAATAGGTAGGGCGAGAGTGGATAGCCTTGTCTAGTCCCTGATTTTAGTGGGATTGCTTCCAGCTTCTCACCATTTACTTTGATGTTGGCTATTGGTTTGCTGTAGATTGCTTTTATCATGTTTAGGTATGGGCCTTGAATTCCTGATCTTTCCAAGACTTTCATCATGAATGGATGTTGGATTTTGTCAAATGCTTTCTCAGCATCTAACGAGACTATCATGTGGTTTTTGTGTTTGAGTTTGTTAATATACTGGATTACATTGATGGATTTCCGTATATTGAACCATCCCTGCATCCCTGGGATGAAACCTACTTGGTCAGGATGGATGATTGTTTTGATGTGTTCTTGGATTCGGTTAGCAAGAACTTTATTGAGGATTTTTGCATCGATATTCATAAGGGAAATTGGTCTGAAATTCTCTATCTTTGTTGGGTCTTTTTCTGGTTTAGGTATCAGAGTAATAGTGGCTTCATAAAATGAGTTGGGTAGAGTACCTTCTACTTCTATTTTGTGAAATAGTTTGTACAGAACTGGAATTAGATCTTCTTTGAAGGTCCGATAGAACTCTGCACTAAACCCGTCTGGTCCTGGGCATTTTTTGGCTGGGAGACTATTAATAACTGCTTCTATTTCTTTAGGGGATATGGGACTGTTTAGAAGGTCAACTTGATCCTGATTCAACTTTGGTACCTGGTATCTGTACAGAAATTTGTCCATTTCGTCCAGGTTTTCCAGTTTTGTTGAGTATACCCTTTTGTAGAAGGATCTGATGTTGTTTTGGATTTCTTCAGGATCTGTTGTTATGTCTCCCTTTTCATTTCTGATTTTGTTAATTAGGATGCTTTCCCTGTACCCTCTAGTGAGTCTGGCTAAGGGTTTATCTATCTTGTTGATTTTCTCAAAGAACAAGCTCCTTGATTGGTTGATTCTTTGAACAGTTCTTCTTGTTTCCACTTGGTTGATTTCACCCCTGAGTTTGATTATTTCCTGCCTTCTACTCCTCTTGGGTGAATTTGCTTTCTTTTCTTCTAGACGTTTTAGGTGTGTTGTCAAGCTGTTAATGTGTGCTCTCTAGTTTCTTTTTGGAGGCACTCAGAGCTATGAGTTTTCCTCTTATGAATGCTTTCATTGTGTCCCATAAGTTTGGGTATGTTGTGGCTTCATTTTCATTAAACTCCAAAAAGTCCTTAATTTCTTTCTTTATTCCTTCCTTGACCAAGGTATCATTGCGAAGAGTGTTGTTGTTTCCACGTGAATGTTGGCTTTCCATTATTTATTTTGTTATTGAAGATCAGCCTTAGACCATGGTGATCTGATAGGATGCATGGGTCAATTTCAATATTTTTGTATATGTTGAGGGTTTTTTGTGACCAATTATGTGGTCATTTTTAGAGAAGGTACCATGAGGTGCTGAGAAGAAGGTATATCCTTTTGTTTTAGGATAAAATGTTCTGTAGATATCTGTTAAGTCCATTTGTTTCATCACTTCTGTTAGTTTCACTGTGTCCCTGTTTAGTGTCTGTTTCCATGATCTGTCCATTGGTGAAAGTGGTGTGTTGAAGTCTCCCACTATTATTGTGTGAGGTGCAATGTGTGCTTTGAGCTTTACTAAAGTTTCTTTAATGAATGTGGCTGCCCTTGTATTTGGAGCATAGATATTCAGAATTGAGAGTTCCTCTTGGAGGATTTTACCTTTGATGAGTATGACGTGCCCCTCCTTGTCTTTTTGATGACTTTGGGTTGGAAGTCAATCTTATCAGATATTAGGATGGCTACTCCAGCTTGTTTCTTCATACCATTTGCTTGGAAAATTGTTTTCCAGCCTTTCATTCTGAGGTAGTGTCTATCTTTTTCTCTGAGATGAGTTTCCTGTAGGCAGCAAAATGTTGGGTCTTGTTTGTGTAGCCAGTGTGTTAGTCTATGTCTTTTTATTGGGGTGTTGAGACCATTGATATTAAGAGATATTAAGGAAAAGTAATTGTTGCTTCCTGTTATTTTTGTTGTTAAAGTTGGCATTCTGTTCTTGTGGCTGTCTTCTTTTAGTTTTGTTGAGGGATTATCTTCTTATTTTTTCTAGGGCGTGGTTCCTGTCCTTGTATTGGTTTTTTTCTGTTATTATCCTTTTAAGGGCTGGATTCGTGGAGAGATAATGGGTGAATTTAGTTTTGTCGTGGAATACTTTGGTTTCTCCATCTATGGTAATTGAGAGTTTGGCTGGGTATAGTAGCCTGGGCTGGAATTTGTGTTCTCTTTGTGTCTGTATAACATCTGTCCAGGCTCTTCTGGCTTTCATAGTCTCTGGTGAAAAATCTGGTGTAATTCTGATAGGCTTGCCTTTATATGTTACTTGACCTTTTTCCCTTACTTCTTTTAGTATTCTATCTTTATTTAGTGCTTTTGATGTTCTGATTATTATGTGTCGGGAGGAATTTCTTTTCTGGTCCAGTCTATTTGGAGTTCTGTAGGCTTCTTGTATGTTCATGGGCATCTCTTTCTTTAGATTTGGGAAGTTTTCTTCAATAATTTTGTTGAAGATGTTTGCTGGTCCTTTGAGTTGAAAATCTTCATTCTCATCCACTCCTATTATCTGTAGGTTTGGTCTTCTCATTGTGTCCTGAATTTCCTGGATGTTTTGAGTTAGGATCTTTTTGCATTTTCCATTTTCTTTGATTGTTGTGCCGATGTTCTCTATGGAATCTTCTGCACCTGAGATTCTCTCTTCCATCTCTTGTATTCTGTTGCTGATGCTGGGATCTATGTTTCCAGATTTCTTTCCTAGGGTTTCTATCTCCAGCGTTGCCTCACTTTGGGTTTTCTTCATTGTGTTTACTTCCCTTTTTAGGTCTAGTATGGTTTTGTTCATTTCCATCATCTGTTTGGATGTGTTTTCCTGTTTTTCTATAAGGACTTCTATCTGTTTGGTTGTGTTTTCCTGTTTTTCTTTAAGGACTTGTAACTCTTTAGCAGTGTTCTCCTGTATTTCTTTAAGTGAGTTATTAAATTCCTTCTTTATATCCTCTACCATCATCACGAGATAAGCTTTTAAATCCAGGTCTACCTTTTCAGGTGTGTTAGGATGCCCTGGACTGGGCGAAGTGGGCGTTCTGGGTTCTGATGATGGTGAGTGGTCCTGGTTTCTGTTAGTAGGATTTACCTTTCGCCATCTGGCAATCTCTGGAGTTAGTTGTTATAGTTGTCTTTGTTTAGAGATTGTTCGTCTGTTGATTTTGTTACCCTCTATCAGCAGACGTGGGAGACTAGTTCTCTCCTCTGAGTTTCAGTGGTGAGAGCAGTCTCTGCAGGCAAGCTCTCCTCTTTCAGGGAAGGTGCACAGTTATCTGGTGTTTGGACCTCCTCCTGGCTGAAGATGAAGGCCCAAAACAGGATCTTTCCCAGGAGCTGTGTTGCTTTGGCCAGGAAGGTGGCCGGTTATCTGGAGCCGAAGATGGCGCCGCCTCAGAAGCTCTCTGGCTCTCGCCTGTCCCAGAAACGGCTGGCCTCTGTATTCCACACCCTCACCCGTGCAGCCTGCCCTCCGCGGAGTCCCGGAGCCAAGGAGGCTCCTGCCGTCGGGTCTGAGGCAGAAACCTCTCCTCACTTCCATTTTTATTTGACAAAGGAGCTAAAATGTGATAAGTTGTTCTTTAAAGAGTTTAGCGTATCAAGAAATGGAACATGGCCCATGGCAAATATCCAAGAAGTAGCCAAAGCCTCCAGATGAACAGCCTGTGAGATATAGAAGCCAACAAAGCATGAGTTTGGAAGCAGATTCTTCCCTAATTTAGCATTATCTGTCCCTTAGCCATGTGTACATTAACTGCAGCCTCCCAAGAGATGGGGTGTCATGTGCTATACCCATATTGATTACCTGTAAGAGTTATGAAATAAGTTTTCAAAGACACTAAGTTTGGATTTTATTTTCTGTACAACAATAAATAATACCAAGGAAAATACTATTTACTTTTGATAAGAAGACAGTAACTTGAAAGATGAATTAACTCGTGAGTCACTTTGTTGGGTAGAAGTTTATTCTACTACAGATTATAATGTGAATAAAATTGGATATTGGTATTAACTTAAATTTATTGAGGACTTGTAAGGTATCTTAGGGTTTTTTATTGCTGTGACAATGAAACACCATGACCAAAAAGCAGGTTGGTGAGGGAAGTGTTTAATTTGGCTTAACACTTCCTTATTGTACTCAGTCACTGAAGATAGTCAAGCAGGTTCCTGGAGGCAGGAACTGATATAAAGTTTATGTAGGAGTGCTGCTTTCTGGCTTTCTCTACATGACTTGATCAGCCTGCTTTCCTATACAACCCAGGACTACCAGCTCAGGGATGGAACCTAACATGGGCTGGGCCTTCTCCCCATGGTCCATTAATTGAGAAAATGCTTTACATCTGGATCTCATGGAGGCATTTTTCTTAACCGAGGCTCCTTCTTCTCTGGTGACTCTAGATTGAGTCAAGTTGATACCCAAAATATGGTTTTCATATATATATGTATATATATGAACTTCTGGGTAATTTTGGAAAACTTATTATAAGCCAGGGTCATCTGGGAAGAGGAAACTTCAGTTGAGAAAAATTATTGCATAAGATTGGCCTGTAAGCAAATCTTTGGGGGCATTTTCTTGAAGAATAGAGGTTCCCCCACATAAAGTAGGGGCTGTAGTGAGTCCCTGGGCAGCTAGTCCTGAGTTGTATATTAAAGCAACCTGAGCAAGCCTCGGACAGCAATCAGTATTTATTGGCTCAGCATTGGTACCTGCCTCTGTACCTCCTTTGAGTTTGAGATGGTTTTTCTATTCTTAGACCAGGGAGTTGCACCATTTGGAGGTGTGACCTGGTTGGAGTAGGTGTGCCTCTGTGGATGTGGGCTTAATAGACTCACCCTAGGTGCCTGGAAGTCAGTCTTCCACTAGCGGCCTTTGGATGAAGACATAGAACTTTCAGCTCTTCCTGCGCCATGCCTGCCTGGATGTTGCCATGCTCTCGCCTTGATGGTAATGGATTGAACCTCTGAATCTGTAAGCCAACCCCAATTAAATGTTGTTTTTTTATAAGACTTGCCTTGGTCATGGTGTCTGTTCACAGCAGTTAAACCCTAACTAATACAGAAGTTGGTAACAGAAGTCAGATATTGTTGTGATAGGCCTGACCCTAATTTTATTTGAAAGAATGTGGATTTTGGGACTTTGGATTTGGAATGCAGTGGAATGCTTTAAATGGGTCATCCTAGTAGGAGTATAGAAGACTTTGTTGCTGGGAGTAATTTGAATTGTGTTGACCTGACCCAAGAGATTTCAAAAGAGAAGAATTTCAGAATGTGGCATAAAGACTGTGTTTGTGGCATTTTGGTGAAGAATGTGGCTACTTTTTGCTCTTGTCTGAAAAGTCTGCCTGAGGCTAAGGTGAAGAGACTCAGATTAATTGCAGTGACAACGGAAGTTTCAATAAAGTCCAGCAGAGACTTTGTTCTCTGGTTATGTCTTATGAAGAGAAGTGTGAACAAGCATAGCAAGCTTAGAAAGGAAAAAATATAAAATATATAGATCGAGTATTAAAGGAGTATCAGGAAGTGAATGGAGCAAAATCCCATGTTTTAGAAGATAACAGATTAAGGGAGTGGGACTTTGGGACAGGATTCTACCCAGCTAAGTTTAGATCCAGGCATAATGGTACATACCTTTAATCCCAGAAGACAGGAATGCTGATCTCTGCATTCAAGGTCAATCTACAGAGCAAGATCCAGGACAGCCAAGCTTAGGAAGTGAAGGATTTGGAAAACAGAAAGCCAGTGACAACGTAATACTACAAGGGGGTCATGTTCTAGTTCCTGCAAGCAGCAGAACTTGGCAGCTTCAGCTATGTGGCTCTGGCTCTAGAGTTAAGAATAGACAGAACCGGTGGGACAATTGATGCTGGTTAGCTGGAGCTAAGAAATTAACAGTGATTAAGAAGAGACCAGTATCACTGAGGTGAAATCTTCTGGGAATTATTTTCTGAGAGCACAAAGAAGCTGTGTTCCAAAGATAGCCAAGGTTGTATCTCGTGCTGCAGCTGGACTTGGTAATGTGTAAGAGTCACCCAGGTGGTACTGGTTTTGAAGGCATGAAAGTGTCATGAAGAACAGCTGAGGCTCGGCACTGTGAGAGGTCATGGAAGGCCATTGGAGAAGGTGTAGCCTCAGCTGTAGTTGATGGTCCAGGACTGAAGGGGTCAGGCAAAGGATTTGAGGCTTGGCACCATGAAGAGAGCCTATGAGAGGCTATTGGTGAAGCCTAGTTGGAATTCAACACTGCAGTGTATTGGGGATGTCAATACCATGGGATGATCACCAAGAACAGCAGTCATAGTGGAGTGGTTCAACCTGAGCTTAGAGTGCTACAGAGGCCAGAGCTGGAGAAGTGATGCCAGCCCTTAGGAGGAGCCCAAAAGAGCAAATAGAATCCCAGACACTGAAAGAAGAAGCTGTAACATTGAAATTGCCTTGGAGATGCAAAGATGTTAAAGATGCCAGAGCCATGGGATACATGCTGAGAAAAGATGCTAACAGGGAGTGGAACCAGTCCAGGAGAAAGCAGTTTCAAAAATGAAAAAGTAGTGGATAACTGAAGACTGCTTTGACATCAGCCATGGAGATGCAGAGTTTGGAGTTTGGCAGCTGGTTTCCTGTCTTTCTTTGGGGGAATTACAGTTCAGTGATTGGATGAATCTCAGAAGAGACCTTGAATTTTGGACTTTTAACATTGTTGAGACTACTATAGACTATGAGGACTTTGAAAGTTGGACTAAATGCATTTTGCATTATGCTATGTATAAGTATGCGCCCCATAGACTCATGTGTTTGAACAAGTCTATGGTGGCCAGGGAGTGGAATGTGATGGTTTGTCTATTCTTGAACCAGGGAGTTGCACCATTTGGAGGTGTGACCTGGTTGGAGTAGGTGTGCCTCTGTGGATGTGGGCTTAATAGACTCACCCTAGGTGTCTGGAAGTCAGTCTTCCACTAGCAGCCTTTGGATGAAGACATAGAACTCTCAGCTCCTCCTGCACCATGCCTGCCTGGATGTTGCTATGCTCCCACCTTGATGGTAATGGTCTGAACCTCTGAACCTGTAAGCCAGCCCCAATTAAATGTTGTTTTTTAATAAGACTTGCCTTGGTCAAGGTGTCTGTTCATAGCAGTAAAACCCTAACTAATACAGAGTTCTTACCCTGATTCTCCTTCAAAGAGAACTGTAACCTGTAAGGTAAATAACCATTTTCTCTCCCAACCTGTGGTCCTGGTGTTTCTATCACAGTGAAAGAAGGCAAAATCGGACAATAATAACTTCAAATTGTTGCAACAATTCTGTTATGTATTTAAAAAGATGAGCTTTAGTCAAGAAAGGCTAAAGGACAGTCTTTTTGTAGTCAATAAATGGTAGGTTTTAGACTCAGGTTGTGTGACTTGAACCTTAAGATCATTGTACCTCATTGCTCCCTAAGTTCACATAGTATATGGCAAATGTGGTGGGTATGGTAGAAAATAGTTTTGGATTATTGTAAAGCATCTGGTCAAGCTCAGGAATTCTGTGTTGAATTCTGTGTAGCTACTAAAAACAGTGGGGCTTGGGATGTAGTTTGGTGGAAAAACACTTACCTAGCATGTGTGATGCAAAGTGTGTGTGTATGTCTATAAAACGAATAGAAGAACCTGAGTGAGGATTGGGAGCCTAAGACATAGGCCAACAGTGCAGGGACAGGCTGAAGAAAAGTGGGAGACAGAAGATAGTTTAGGCCTGGTTATGCTTGTGTGAAATGTGGGGTTTTGGTCTTCTGCACTATGTATTCAGGTTCTGTTTTCTGTGCCATAGGATCTAGTTAGAGTTAAGACACAAGCATGGTCATGGATATTAAAGAGTCTCCTGTATCGATGTGGTATGAAGATTGCTCTCCAATTATCTCTGATTGCTCATAAAAGTCTGACCAGCCAATCATTGGGCAGAGGAGAGGGAAGACTCAACTTCCAATCCTAGATAGGGGTCCCAGGGAGAAGAGCCAACTAGAAAGAGTTCACCACAAGGCAAGTGAAGGTGTAGGAGAAGAAGGGCCATGAGGTGAAGGAAGAAGACAGTTGCCTTGAGTTCAGGCACAAGGAGAAGTCATCAAGGGACATGAGGACAGACAGCTACTGTAGAGCAAGCCAAGAATAGACTGAATGCAAGTGGCTTGGAATTAGCTGGGTGCCATAGAGGAGTGGTAATAGCTGCTCAGATATTTTGCTTAATGATTTTTGACCAAATCTATAAGTCTCTGTCTCAGTTATTTGGGAACTCGCAGGTTAGAAAAAAATAATCAGAAAATTTTCATTTGATACGTATCATGATGGATTTCTAACTATCAAAATCTTTAACCCTGTCAATACACATTTAGATAGTAATTGTTGAAGATAAATATTTCTAAGGTTATATAATTAAAATATATGCTACAATAGTATAAGTGACTCCATGCTAATCGAAAGTATACAATTTGTCTGTGTCCTGTGAAATCATAGTATTGCATGATATTTTATACTAACAAATACATCCAAGAAGCAAGGGGACCTGAGAGAAAATGTTCATTTTTCATTACCTTGAAGTTTAGCAACACAGCTATGTATAAAGAATTATTACCTAAATGTTCTTTTTCATATGAAGATACGCAAGCACATATTGATTAAGTGAATTCGTCCAGATCATAAAGTTTAAAGTGTCAGAATTTATTTCAGGCACCCTGAGTCTGATATTCATATTCTCCATTACAAAGTCATGTGTTCTCTCAACAAAATGGCCTGGGTCAACATTTTCAGAGCGGCAGCTCCACAGTTTTCAAACTTTAGATCTTCAGCTTATGTCTGCTTTGCCCCTTTAATTAACAGAATGATTATGTTTATGGCCATCTACTTGTGTTTCTCTCAACTTTGGTCAGAGAAGCTTCTGTCTGTAATGGATAATGGTTATCTCGGAGGTTAGCAACTGGTCAGAGTAGTGAAGAATTGTGAGTGCTTAGTTCAGATTGACTTATCGATATCAGTGTTTTCCACCTGAAGCTCAGAGAACAGTATGGAAGAGAGTAGAGAAAAAATGTAAGAGATGGCAGAAGTGGAGGTGAGCTGTGAAGTGCTGGCCGTGGGACATGACATATTTGTTGTGCTTCACATCTTTCAGCCGCACAGCTTATGTTCATGAAAGCCACATGGTATCAAGACAGTCAAAATCACAGCATGGATGAGGGAGAAACTATTGCCCCTGGACTCTTACTCTTCTGGTTGGTAGCATGAACCTGGGAGAGCAGGACCTAAAAAGTCAGTCACTGGTCTGGGCAGGATGGAGCAAGAGTGCTTAGTGTGAAAGCAAGGACCTGAGAGAAAATGTCCAGTCCTATGTATAGGAATAGGATGCATGGATCCTAGGAGATCATGGCCAGAGATCATAGTCACAGCTGTCACAATTCTACCTCCAAAAATAAGCTGGAAGCAGATAAAGGCACCCTGATGACCCAAGTTCAAAAAAGAGACTGAGTTCTGAAAGTTTTCCTGTGGCCTCTACATGTGTGGGTACATGTGTTCTCAGACGCATTATATACACACGAGAGAGAAAAAAGAAGAAGAAGGGAAGGACGGAAAGAAGGAAGGGAGGGAGGGAGGGAGGGAGGGAGGGAGGGAGGGAGGGAGGGAGGGAGGAATATGAACTCTAAAGAACACATTTGACTCACTCCTCTGGCCTCTCCATATTCATGTTAAAGTGCACATGTGTGCATGCACACATACACACATAAGCCCACAAATTAAAAAAAATTCAATAATTAAAAATAATTCAACTGTTTGATCACTGAACCACATTTTAAGTGCTTCAAAAGATGCATGTGACTAGTGATAATAATAGAGAGCACACATATAGAACATTTCAATCTTCATATAACAGTCAGTAATGCAATCCTTCCTAGGCTTTCTGATCTAATGTAGGAAAAGATTTCTTCCTTCTATCATGGAGTTATGAGCTCAAATGAAGTAATGTAGGTGAGATACATCTTGAAAAAGTGTTGTGTACTTTGTGAGGCAGGTAATATTTTAATTAAGCATATTGCTTAATTTTTGCCCAAATGAGATTATAAACTACTGTCAGCACCAGCACTAGCACCAGCAGTCTTCACACCCCACTTTTACTTTCCAGAAACAAACAAGTCTGTAGAAATTCTTGTTTTCTGAAGAAGTCTGTAATACTGTGGAGAGTGTACACTGGCCACGACCTCATAGGGTTAAATGGTATATATGGGTTCTTAGCAAAGCCGTTACATAAAGACTCACATCTAAGATGGTAAAGCCACTTTAAAGTAACTTGTCACACAATTGGCCAGATGATCCTGGGCTCCAGGTTCATCTTTGTGAATAACTGAGACATCCTAGTCATATCTTGATCACCTTCAACTATTTGTAAACCCCCATGGCCAATCCCTGGTACTTTGGAACAATATAGGAAGTGGACTAAAGAAATGGCTTTAGTGCAGCCTAGCTTCTAAACCACCTATGACCCCAAGGAGTGTCTTATAAAAATGTACAGGTCATAGGCATTTAATCTTATATTCAAAAATATTGATAGAATCATCCTACATTTTTGATGTTTTCATTTTCAGACAGATTAAATCTAATAAAACAATAGAATGTACAACATAATCATGGGTAGACAAACAAAATATAAGCCAGTCTCTTCTGTCCCTATGCTACTTGGTATTTATCATGATTATGATTTTTGTGGATAGGAGTTCAGAGACTCAATTTAAGAACAAGGTGAGTGTGTTATGTCCATAACTCAGTAATCAAAAGTACTTACCATACCATGCAAGCTCTGATATTTGTATCAGAATTGCTCGTAACACAGTAAATTATGGTGTCCTAAGAAACATGAACAAAGATGGAAACACTATGCCCTTCCTTACAGTAATTCTGTTAGTGAACTACATACAAAGAAATGGCTTCTTTTTTTAAAAGAATGCTTTTTAAAGATAGCAGTAAGAAGAATATAATTAATGGGGCTATTGTATTTGTATTCTTATTCTAAATGAACTGGGTGAATCAGTAAATGTTCTTAGTGGCAAATCACATGTAAAGTATTATCTCTGAAATCCCAAAAGCTCTTGGCTTCCAGTTTCTACAAAAGTCTACTTTACCAAACATCAGTCTTTCACATCTCCACATTTATGTGTGTATATAATTATAATATGTAAACACACACACACTTCCTAGATGTCTGGAGCAGTAGAGAATTTCATTTATATTTTAGAGATTTATAAATGGAAGTTAAGAAAATATAGGTCACATACCATGTTTTTGAACTGAGAGAAAAAAAACAATTTAGGGTTGCAAACTATAGAGACAAGGAGCCAACATTTTATTCATAATCTGGGAAGAACTATTTGGGAAAGCTTGGGCAGCGCCTTTAGTCCCGAGCGTATGTATTTCTTTATTGCACAATGCTGTTGAGTCCTAACTTTGCTGCATGGGTTGTAGGAAGGCTTCTCTTCAGCAATCCAAGTGAGCTGCTTTACATTCGTTCCCTTAGCACAGATGAGTATGCAGTAAGTAAGTGTTCACTGACGGTCAAAGCCGTTTACTTTTAAATTCTCTACCATGCTTTATCAACTGGTTTTGAAGCATCTATCCATTGCTTGTTTGGTCCCTCAAGGTTTAATTTTATTTTAGAGCTCTAGTAGTTTGTATGATCTGATAAACTGTAACTGTTTTTAAATGATCAAATTACTACAGCAGTAGGAGACATTTTATTAGTTACTATATATTTTCAATATAAAATCTGACTAAAAACAGAAGCACACATATCCAAATGTCCATAGGACAAGTACAATTCATTATTTATTTTCTCTTTCAAAATATAGATTTTGACAGACTAAAAGGAAAACCCTTAGTCTGGTGATTCTGGAACGTTTCCTCTGACTGATTGTCCTATCTCCCAGGAATAGAAGGAAGGGAGAAGGGAGCATGGTATTTGATGGTCTCAAAAGTGTCTCAGAATATAAGAACCAAGAGTCCTCATATGTCTTCACAGAAGTCAGCTAATAAATCAAAAGCATGTTCTTAGCTAATTCACATGTTTCCTCAGAAACCCCATGACCTGATGCCAATGAACTCAGTTGTCAGATACCTAACAGACTGTCTTCTTGTTCTGAATTAGTGACGAATGTAACAGCACACACATTTATGAGGCTGGGAAAACATTTTTAGTTTATTTTATGCCCAGATTAGCTATTGCTGGCCTAATGAATGCACTATAAAACCTAAAGTCATACATAAAGGAAGAAATTTGTTGATAGTAGGAAAAGTTAAGTATTGCAATATGCTATATTAAAAAATAGTTACAATTATTTAAAAGTAATTACTTTTATATAAAATTTGGCATTTTTACCCCATATTTAGCCTATACTTTCAAAGTGGATTTACATGTCTATATCATTTGTAGAAATGAGATTGTAAAATAAAATGCATATTTTTATAATAATTTTAACCAAGTCCAAGCCTGCTGGCATTATCCTGTCTTAATCAAGAAAGAATTAAGACAATCCCTCTTAAAATGTTGTTATACTGATGCCTTTATACAATGTATAAATGAATACTGAGATAATTGAAGATATTAGTTTACACAGATTTTATTTTAATTTGAAATGCTAAAATGTCAGTGACAGTGTGAAGGTTGCTGTGGGTTGGTATAACTTCATCAGTAATGGAAAACTTGTTAGTATATAATTAACTGGCAGTGTCAGAAGAAAAAAAAAAACGTTTGCAGGGGATCATTGTTGTCTTTACGTCAAATAAGTCAAATTAGTTGCCAATATAAAGTCACCATTCTTTGTCAAATCTGAAAACTATTTCCATCTGCATATGTACTTTGAATGAAAATTGCAACCACTCCTCTTTTCTGATCATTAACACCAAGTGAGATTCGAACTTCCTGTTTCCAGACCTAAAAGGGAAGAGCAGGAGAACATGAGTGAAAGAGGAGTTTTGTTGTGAAACAATGCTAGTGGAAATAATGATATGACTTATATTATCATTATTCTCTGTTTCTACATGCATATGTTAACAAGTTATTCTTAATTAAAGCCAAAGACCCTCTTTTCCACTGACCACCTTGATCAATGCTCATGGAATACGTGAAATGGAGCAAGGTACTCTTTCCTCCCCTGGTAGACACCCACAGGTCTGAGAGGGCCGGATGCTGCCTTGTCATGATTCTTCAAGCTGGCTTCTTTCTATCATTAGCATGCTTACTATTTTCTAATACTACTAATTATATATTTACCCTCTGTCCATTATATCTAGTAATTCATCATTGCACGATGCTACCATTAATGGCAAAGCATCAATGAGATTACCACTGTAAAATTCCAAATGGTCAGATACTGGCAGGACAGGTATATTATTGCTGAGTGTATGGTGGGCATCCTATTCATATACATTTTCTTCCTCTCTGTTTTCCAAATAATAGAAGAAAAATGAAGATGGATTAATAATGTACTTTTTTGTGGTAGATACTTGACTTATATCTCAATCGTTTTTCTATGATCCATGTCTAATATTGTGTGTTCATAATTGAGAAATACAGTTCCAAGACTTGCTGAATGAACATTAGACCAACCTTATGAATGATTTTTCACTCATTGGCATCCAAGTAAAGTAAATGATGTTATTAGTCCAAAAATGTATACCATTCATACATATCCAAAAATATGAGCATTCATATATATGTATGTATATGTATATAGATAAATGAAACCTAGGGATCTATAGTTGATTAGCTTTTCTCACATACTGCTCAATCATTTGTAATTCTCCCTAATCATTATCCAGGTTTTAACCTGATTTTTATCTAGATTTACCAATTACCAGATGGCAGGATGGTTTTGCATCTTTTTTTTTTTTTTCTGTTTGTTAGCTGCTACAGACTTCTTGTGGCCATAGCTGCTTCCCACTGATAATTACATGCTACCCTCATGAGCAGCTGCTCCATGCTGTGCCCTTCCACCTACTGATTGCCTGATTGCTTCAATTTCCCTATTTTCTGTAAGTCTCTAACATGTCATGTGAATTTTAAGAAATATTCCCTTCAGGATCCTTCTCTAGCACTTCCATCCTTTCAATTCGTGGCAGCCTAGATTTAATGTAGGATTCTCACTGTGTGCACAGAGTCTTTGATTACAAGATTGAGGAAGAACCATGCAGGCAAGGTGACAGACAGCAAACAGCAGCAAGAGGAACTGTGAGCTTGAGCTTCAGCTTGGAGCTAACACGGATATATGTCTCAGTTCGTCTCTCTTTCTAACTGTACAGCAAACCAGCTTGGAAGCCATGATTAACTTGAAACCACTGTGGATGGCAGCTCCCAGGTAGTGATTTTGGCAGCTATTTTGAATTTATCCACGTCAGTAGCTTGTAATTGCAAGCTTCCTTTCTGTTAATTCCTCAAGTTGTCTCTCTTCCTTCCTGCTGTGAAATTTTGTCCCTCTCCAAAACGAAATGCATTTTTTCTCCTGATACGAAAATCATACTCATTAATTTCTCACTTACTGATGATTCATTAATCATGGAAGGGCATGTGAGCTGCAGTAAAAGCAACTTCTTTAATTTAATTTAATTTAATTTAACAAACATTTATTGAGTGTTTAATGTGCACAGCAAAGCACTAAGCATAAGACCTAAAGAGACCCAGTTTGGGTGATATGTAAATTATTCTTTCATCAGAGTAAATGTTTAATAAACTTTTCTGAATCAAATCTAATTGGCAAATAATTTATTATGCTTTCAAGTTCAGATAATAATTCTAACATAAAATATTTAGGAATAGACATAAAGCAATAAAGTTGGATTATTTCCATAGAGAATAGATAACTTCTTTGGTGGGAAGCAGCAACTCATTTACAGTTCCTATTCCAGAAATCAGTGACAGGTCAAGAATTAAATCCTGCAAAACCTCCTATATATCTCCTCCCTTTGTGTTCTTTATTTTCTCTTCATTCCATTATGCAGAGCTCTAAAGGGGTTTATAGTCAGGGAAATGTCTAGGAAAATGCTGTTGAGTAAAACTTGGTTATAGTGTGAACGACTACTCACTTAAATTCAGTTACTCATCTCTTCGATCATGAAACCTGTAATGCTAGGGAAAATCAAATGCTAGTGAAGACAATGACCTAAGGCAATCCTTCCCAGGTAGTCCACCCCATGGAAGAGCACAGCAATTGCTGTCCAGTGATAAACACTTAGAATTGAAAGCACTCACAGAAGAAACATGAACTGAGCAGGCTATACTTAGGAATCTATATATATATATATATATATACATATACATACATGTATGCTATAAAAATTACTGAAACAATGAATTTGAAGGAGAGTGGAGAGGGTATGTTGGAACATTTGAAGGGAGGACATTTCTCAGCTTCTTCACTCACAATTTAGATGCTCGTGTCTATTGTCTCTTCTCTTTACCATCTATCACTTAAGCTTATTCTTGAAACAGAGCTTGTCAAGGTTCCTGGTTCTCTTATTATGCTATCTGTAACAGCCGGTATGCTGTGATCTTTAGTCTCATTCTTGCTCCCCAGACTCTATTCTGCAACAGAACAGAAAGCACTAGAGTTCCCTGAATGTGCCCTGTGGTCTGTGCTTTTGCTCCTCTTCTCGTGCCACCCTGAGCTTGAAATGCATGTCATACATTGATATATTTCATTTTAAAGCCTGTCTGGGGTAGGAAAAAAAACCTTTTTGAAAACTCTTATAATCATGGCCTTAGATTAGACATATTTATTACTCATTCACTTGTGCCCAAAAGTGTCCTTACCTCAATACAGTAGAGCTTGCTGTGTCCTTTTCCACGTTGATTTTCATTGTACCATTCAATGGCTGCTTAACTCAGCTTCATCGCAGTTCCTAACATATAGCATTCAATTTATAAATGCTGACTGGATGACCTTATTGAATAAATAACACACGGGGAAATACTTTCTCTCTGGAAAACCTAAAGTTGATTGTTTTATTACTAAGATATTAATATTTATCCTTTTTTTCCTCTGTATAATATACAGGATAGCACAAAGCTTCAGTATAAAAGTTACTGGATATGTTAACCCACATTGTTGGCATACTTGAGTTCATTATTTCCCTTTATCTAGAGTATGGTATGAGTTTTGAGATTCAGTTCTGCTCTGTCCTGAAAGGATGAAGTCAATTCTAGAAAGGATGGAGTTCTTCTAAAGGATCCTCGTCTGGTTGGGAATGAGTGCAGGGGTGGGGTTGGTGGTGCTGCTCAGGGTTTTAGTGGTATAGCTTAAAAAGAAGGTCATCTCTGAGGATCTTCAATGAAATAGCTCTCTGATATGATCTTAGCTTGTGCATATACCTTTGTTTGGGGTGGGTTTGTACTCATACACATTATTCAGAGTAAACTTACATATGGGCCTTGGAAATTGGAAAGGAGTTTTTAGGGTAAATGAAAAGCATTGGCTAGAGTTTTAAAGTTCTATGAATGCCTCATTTGCATAGAGAGGCTTTGCAGGAATCCCAGATACCTGTTGGTCAAGTTCTTATCTGCAAAAGAGGAAGTTGAATTTGTAATCTCCTCAGGGCTATGTGCAGGTAGAGGGTGTGGGAGTTTTGGACTCCACAGACAAGGTCAGAGAAGGAAAAGCTCTGCTGGTAAAAGGAGTTCTCCATGTTGCTCTGAGCTCTAGAGATCGGTCCTGACAATTCTAGATGGTAACCCTAATTAGCAGGGTCCAACCCCAGAATTTTATATTAGCTTTATAAGCATGTGGCTTAAAAGTATAAACAATTTACATTTACCTGGTGTGGATAGCTATTTTCTCCCACTTGAAATATAACCTTTGAAAGTAGGTGGAAGGCTGATGAAACCAACACTCTAAGGAAACTTAGTAGTTTCAGGAACCTCATGAAATTTACAAGGTTCACAAAACCTGTATTATACAAATAGTAAAATTGCTTAGGAAAAGAGATTCTTGGGCCAGTAAAACTGAGTAAGAGTTGTATAGAGAGATTTCAGGATAAAGATTTCTTAAGATTTACCCAAATTAGAATGAACTATCCCTGATACAATTGCATTGGAATCAATCATGTGATAAGCATTTTCACAAAGTCTTCTGAGAGTAATGTCAATACAGTTACTGTTTTGGCAACTCCACTGATTAGCTTTTGTAAACTTCATGCAAACCAGAACACATTTTAGAATAGGAACGTCAGTTAGGTTATTGCCTTCATCAGATTAATCTGTAATTAAGTCTATGGGAAATTTCCTTGATTAATGATTGTTAGGTTGTGCCTAAGTTGTAGGGACCCCAAAGACCAATGAGAAGTCAATTCACATGTAAACACACAAGGGCCTTTATTAGGACTTCAGGAGCAAGGACTCTCAAAGTCATCAATGAAGCAGGTCAGAGTGAGAGCCCTGAGTCTAGGGATGCAAGGTATTCATTGTGGTCACAGCAAGCTTGGAGAATTTCTATATGGGTCAGCAAGTCAATACTTTAAAAACTGCATTTCTGGCATAATCTGCAGGAACTGAACACAGCAAAACCACCTGACAAACAGTATGACTAGGTTATTTATTTTCTGCAGGATATCTTAAGTTATCTATATGTACCTTGACTCTGCTATTGCAGCCTGACTGGCTGCTGCTAAGGGTTGGGGGTTGCCATGGGATATTTGCTTAAGTGGATTTTGTGGTTTTCTTCCTGGAATTGGAGTTTCTCCCCTGGTCTCACACAAAATGGAGTTTCTTTAAAAACTGACTTGGTTGGGCTTTATAGGTATAGGTGGATCTAGCATACTGTGGGTAACACACCGCTGGGGAGATGATTGTAGACTGTATAAGAAAGCAGACTGAGCCAGCCATGAAGAACAAGTAGTTAAGTAGCATTCCTATAAAAAAAAAAAAAAGTAACATTTCTCTATGGCCACTGCTTCAGTTCTATCCTGTAAGTTCCGGCCCTGAGTTCCTCAGTAATGGACTACAACCCTTAAGCTGAATATGTACTTTGCTACCCAACACTGCTTTTGATCACAGTGTTTATTACAGCAATAGAAAACAAAGATAGACTTGGGTAGAATAATTTCCTTATTTTCTCCTTAATGTCCTATTTAAAGTGAATAGGAGTTTGTTATTATGTCATCATGAAAATAACTCAGCAACCTAATATGTATATGTATTTGTGCATAAAGAGAAGGATGCATGAACAATTTCACAGATACTATTTATAATATGGGATAAGGTTATTGAAGCTTTCTAATATGCTATAGAATAAATGATTACAACTGTAATTTCATGTAAAACAAATGTAATTCTGTAAGAATTAAATGATTTTCTTAGCATGATCATTTTGATGACACCTGCAAAGGTCTAGTCAAGTATTTACCAAATAGCAAATGGTAGTCTTCTAGACACAACTCCAAAGCAAATGATATATATATATATATTTCAGATTTTAAGGGAAATAACTGACATAGACAAGTTTATTCTAAAAATCAAGTATAACTATCTACAGCATACAGAAGGCATATGCCAAACTATTATTAATATAAGCCCTGAATTTGATATGTTATTTTCTTATCAGAAATGGCTAATTGTATCAAATACTGGATGTTTTAAAATTGTATATAAAGTAATACATATGTCTGCTTAAAATATTTTATAATTAAGACATATGAATTGTAATAGGAAATAAAGTATGATAAAATATATTTTACATACAGTCCATTTAAGGACTGAAAAATTAAAAAGCAAATTAATTTATGGTTTATTATTTAATTCAAAGTTACTACATACACAGCCTCATTGATTATTGCAACTAATATTATTGATATGTTTTGGTTGGTTTTGCAGTAGAATGTTGGTAAATATTCATTACCCCAATCTCTAAGGAAATTTCTGTTGTGTAAACAGTCTCCATTGAAGCCAGCTTCAATAGACTTATGTGAGCTGATTGAACACAGAGTTCAAATCTTGCAATTTCTACAGGTCAGGTCTGGCAGTTCATTGCCAGATTCTTTTTTTTTCTTTTTTTTTTTTCTTTCCATTTTTTTATTAGGTATTTAGCTCATTTACATTTCCAATGCTATACCAAAAGTCCCCCATACCCACCCACCCCCACTCCCCTACCCGCCCACTCCCCCTTTTTGGCCCTGGCGTTCCCCTGTTCTGGGGCATATAAAGTTTGCGTGTCCAATGGGCCTCTCTTTCCAGTGATGGCCAACTAGGCCATCTTTTGATACATATGCAGCTAGAGTCAAGAGCTCCGGGGTACTGGTTAGTTCATAATGTTGATCCACCTATAGGGTTGCAGATCCCTTTAGCTCCTTGGGTACTTTCTCTAGCTCCTCCATTGGGAGCCCTGTGATCCATCCATTAGCTGACTGTGAGCATCCACTTCTGTGTTTGCTAGGCCCCGGCATAGTCTCACAAGAGACAGCTACATCTGGGTCCTTTCGATAAAATCTTGCTAGTGTATGCAATGGTGTCAGCGTTTGGATGCTAATTATGGGGTGGATCCCTGGATATGGCAATCTCTACATGGTCCATCCTTTCATCTCAGCTCCAAACTTTGTCTCTGTAACTCCTTCCAAGGGTGTTTTGTTCCCACTTCTAAGGAGGGGCATAGTGTCCACACTTCAGTCTTCATTTTTCTTGAGTTTCATGTGTTTAGGAAATTGTATCTTATATCTTGGGTATCCTAGGTTTTGGGCTAATATCCACTTATCAGTGAGTACATATTGTTTGAGTTCCTTTGTGAATGTGTTACCTCACTCAGGATGATGCCCTCCAGGTCCATCCATTTGGCTAGGAATTTCATAAATTCATTCTTTTTAATAGCTGAGTATTACTCCATTGTGTAGATGTACCACATTTTCTGTATCCATTCCTCTGTTGAGGGGCATCTGGGTTCTTTCCAGCTTCTGGCTATTATAAATAAGGCTGCTATGAACATAGTGGAGCATGTGTCCTTCTTACCAGTTGGGGCATCTTCTGGATATATGCCCAGGAGAGGTATTGCTGGATCCTCCGATAGTACTATGTCCATTTTTCTGAGGAACCGCCAGACGGATTTCCAGAGTGGTTGTACAAGCCTGCAATCCCACCAACAATGGAGGAGTGTTCCTCTTTCTCCACATCCTCGCCAGCATCTGCTGTCACCTGAATTTTTGATCTTAGCCATTCTGACTGGTGTGAGGTGGAATCTCAGGGTTGTTTTGATTTTCATTGCCAGATTCTTTTCCTCATGGTATTTAGCAACACTTGCTGCTTTAATTGTGATTCATTTGAATAAAGCATTAAAACAAACCATCGGGTAAAAGACAGGTTACCTTGCAGGTTATCTTTTTATTCTCTCTGAATTTCCTCAAGCAGTCGCAGATAACAGAGTTCAGGGTTTTTTTGTTTTTTGTTTTCAATAGGCCTGCCATTGTGAAAAATTTCCAGACATATATAGAACTTTTTAGAAGATTGTTTCCCATGGTTTTTAGAAAATTTGTTCCCATGGTTGGACCAGCACAGATCTTAAATGTGGGTGCATCGCAAGAACATAGACATGAGGAAGCCATTGACTCCTGGGCTTGCTTTACTGGCATGCCCAGCTGTTGCTGCTATTGCTAACCATTTTATGTGGATATTTGGAAATTTTTCAGATACAACATAGATTCAGTTTATGAAAATTTCTGAAGAAGTTTCATATAGACTTCCATAGATAAAATAGGCAAGTGGCCTTGACTCCAGTTAACTGCCTCCTCCATGCTTAGGCAAGAAATTAGACTCAGAAAATTACACAAAAGGAAGCCATGAAAGTAGGAGGGGTCCTGTGGAGAAAAAGGATTGTAGTGTGGGTGTGATGAAGGAGTGATGGTGACTAATGCTTACATCAGAAATCTGATAACCATCAAACAGAGTGCTAATAAATAGAAAAGATAGAATGTCTTGTAAGTTAGAGGGAATAAAATAATAAAATAATAATTTTGATTTAATGAAAGTATAACTTAAAACACTAATTGATTAAATAAGTGACACTGTAAGAAAAGTTACTCATAATTACTTTAGTTAAAATTCTGTTTCTTGGATTTCAATTTCCACTTATTCTCTCTTTTACATAGTATCTAGTTGTTGGGGATTTCTCAGTGCTATCAAAGCATAATTATAAGCAAAACGTGCTTGAATCAAATAAAGCCACTTGTCTTTTTGAACCTTAAAGTTACGTTCTTTCATTGGGTTCTTCAAAAAGATTATTACCAGAAGTATTATAAAAGTATTTTTGACAACATTAGTGTGACCCAATGAATCTTTGGATTTCCTTGGTGTTTCTTGTTATGTCCCTCATTCCATTTCTGATTTTGTTAATTTCTATATACTCTCTGTGTCTTTTAGTTAGTTTGAATGAAGGTTTATCTTGTTTATTTTTCTCAAGGACCAACTCTTTGTTTCATTTATTCTTTGAATTGTTCTTTTTGTTTCTAGTTGATTGATTTCAGCACTGAATTTTATTTCCTGCCATTTACTACTTTTGCAGTGTGCTTGTTACTTTTTGATCTAGAGCTTTCAGGTGTGCTGTTAGGTTGCTAATGAAGGCTCTTAGTACTGTGAACTTTCCTCTTAGCATAGGTTGCATTGTGTCGCATAAGTCAGGGTATATTAAGTATTCGTTTTCATTGAATCCTAGGAAGTCTTTAATATATTTTTGCATTGCCCTAGTAGTAATTTAGTAAAGAATTGTTCAGTTTCCATGAGTTTGTAGGCATTCTGTTCTGTTGTTGTTGAAATCCTGCTTTAACCCATGGTAGTCTGATAAGACTTATTATTTCTATTTTCTTGTATCTGTTGAAAGTTACACTATGGTCAAGTATGTGTTAAACTTGGGGGAAAGCTTTATGAGGTACTGAGAAGAAAGTATATTGATTTGTGTTTGGTTGATATCTTCTGTATCAGGTATATGTTAGGTCCATTTGGTTCATAATATCTATTAGTGTCATCATTTCTCTAGATTTTGTAGGATAATCTGTCCATTAGTAAGAGTGGGATTTTGAAGTATCCCTCTATTAATGTGTGAGGTTCATTGTGTGACTTAAGCTTCATTAATACTTATTTTACAAATTTGTGTTTGCTCTTGTGTTTGGGCATAGATTTCAGAATTGAGATTTTATCTCAGGAAAGTTAGTTATCCTTTGATTTGGATAAAGTGTCCTTCCCCATGTCCTTTGATTAATTTTGTTTGAAAGTCTGTTTTGTTAGATATTTGAATGGCTAAACCAGCTTACTTCTTGAATCTGTTTGTTTTGAAAATCATTTTCAAGCCTTTACTCTGAGGTAGTGTTTATCGTTGATGTTGATGTTTCTTATATTTCACAGAAGATGGAACCTATTTTGCATCCATTCTATTATCCTGAATCTTTCTATTGGGGAATCGAGTTCATAGATATTGAGGGTTATTCAGTGATGTTACCCAATGATTGTTAATTCTTCTTATTTTTTTTTTTTTGTTGTTGTTGCTGGCAGTGGTGGTGATGGTGGTTTGTATGTGTGTTTGTTTGTTGCTGTTTTTTTTTTTATTTCTTTAAGGGATTTATTCATTTTCTGTTTAAGGACTGTTATTATCTTCATAAAGTTTGTTTTAAGGTCATTTTCTTATGTTGCAGCAGTATTGGAATATTCAGGGTTGCTGTAGCAGGATAGCTGGGCTCTGATAGTGACATATTGCCTAGACTATTGTGGATTGTATTCTTAAATTGGCATCTAGGTACATGGATTTGTGATGAATATAGGTATAGGTCTTTATTTCTGAGTTTATCTTTGTTGGGTACTGTACTGGCTGGTTTTGTGTGTCACCTTGACACAAGCTGGAGTTATCACAGAGAAAAGAGCTTCAGTTGGGAAAGTGCCTCCATGAGATCCAGCTGTGGGACATTTTCTCAATTAGTGATCAAGGGGGAAGGGCCCATTGTGGGTGAAGCCATTCCTGGGCTGGTAGTCTTGGGTTCTATAAGAGAGCAGGCTGAGCCAGCCAGGGGAAGCAAACCAGTAAGGAACATCCTTCCATGGCCTCTACATCAGCTCCTGCTTCCTGACCTGCTTGAGTTCCAGTCCTGACTTCCTTGGTGATGAACAGCAGTATGGAAGTGTAAGCCAAATAAACCCTTTCCTCCCCAACTTGCTCCTTGGTTATGATGTTTTGTCCAGGAATAGAAACCCTGACTAAGGCAGGGACCTATTTTTTCCCTTAGTTTCTGGTTCTTCTATGGTCTTTTGGTCTTCATGGTCTGTATTTCTTGTGGCTGTTATGACCTCTTGCCTAGGATGGAGTCTCCATCAGAGTGGGGGCTAGACTTCTGGTAGCTAGTGTGGCCTTTGGTTCAGCAAGGTGTCTCTATTTTTCTGACTGGCATAGCTTTCATCTGAGAGTTAGATATCTGCCCCTGTGTAGTGGTATGTACATAGTAGTGGGGGCTTGAAGTGGTGGGAAATGGTTTCAGGGGCATGGATCTTTGAGATCCCAGGGAAAGTGGGCCTCTTACTTGTTTTAACTGTTGTGGCCTGCAGTCTGACTAGCAGTTTGCCTGACTAGCAAATATCCAATGGAAAGCAAAACATCCTTAACAAATGATGCTGGTCTAATTGAATTCTCCATGAAGAAGAATGAAAATACATCCATATCTATATCTTGCATAAAACTCAAGTCCAAGTGGATCAAAGACCAACATAAAACTGAATATCCTAAATTTGATAGAAGTGAAAATGGGAAATGGTCTTGAACACAATGGCATAGGTGATTACTTCCTCAGGCACTAAGATCAACAATTTATAAATGGGACCTAGTGAAACTGAAAAGCTTCTGTAAGACAAAGGACACCACCAAAAGGACAAAATGGCACCCTACAGAATGGGAAGAGATGTTCACCACCCCTACATCTTCTAGAGGGCTATTATCCAGAATATATAAATAACTCAATAAACTAGACATCAACACACCAAATAATCCAGTTCAAAAATGGGGTACATATCTAAACCATGAAAGAAACAAAGAAATGTTCAGCATTCTTAGCCATTTGGAATCAAAACAACCCTGAGATTCCACCTTACCCTTGTCAAAATCTCTAAGATCAAAAACACAAGTGACAGTCATTGTGGTAAGGATACAGAGAAAGAGGAAAACTCCTCCATTGCTGGTAGGACTGCAAAGTTATACAACATACTCTAGAACTTAGTAAATTGTGAATAGATCTACCTCAAAAACAAGCACAACTGGCACAAAAAAAAAATCACTGAAATGTCTTATGATACTGTTCTGTACTTGTAGACCTGAGTCTACCATTATCATAATTATAAGGCTTCATCTAGCAATTGTTGGGAACAGATGGAGAGACCTACAACTAGCATTAGGAGTAACTCTGGGAATCCTGTGAAAGAGAGAAAAGAAGGATTGTAGGAGCCAGAAAGGTCAAGGGCTCCACAAGCAATCCTATCAAATCAACTAACCAGGATTTTTGGGGTCTCACAGCCACTGAACTTACAATCAGGGAGCCTGCATTTGTCTGACCTAGGTCCTCTGCATATATATTATGATTGTGTAACTTGGTTTTCTTCTAAGACTCCTAACTATGGGAACAGAGGCTGTCCCTGACTATTTTGCCTGCTTTTGGGACCCTCTTTCTCTGGATTGCCTCATCGAACCTTAATATGAGGGGAAGTGAATAATCTTATTGCAACATGATATGCTATGTTTGATTGATTCCCCTGGATGCCTGCCCTTTTCTGAAGGGAAAGGGTGCAAGAGTAGATGGGGAAGGGGAGATTGTGGACAAACTAGGAGGAGAGGAAGGAAGGGAAACTGTGGTCAGAATATAATATATGAGAGAAGAATAAATTTTTATAATGTTTCAAAGAATTAGTATGACACCAAAATAAAAAATATCCTTTGTGTCTCTTAAAAATAAATAGATAGATAGATAAATAAATAAATAAATTTTTGTGGATAGCCCTGGGGCTAATTATATTTGATATTTAATTCTCTTCTGTGAGTGGCTTCTAACAAGAAAATGGGTCAGCACTCAGGTGATTTCCTGAAAACCTGCTTCCCAACTTAATTTGTAAAATAAAAGAGAGGTGATGATTGCACAGATAAAAGGGATGGTGGAGCAGAAGGTAGAGGGAGAAGAAGGAGAAAATGGAAGAGGAAGAGGACACAGAGGAGAAGGAAGAAGAAGAAAAGCAGAGCAGAATCACATGGCCTGGAGAAACTGCAAGTTCTAAGGGGTCTCATAGATGTGGAAGATGGTAGTGTAGTGATAGATCTGCCCAATCTAGGTGCACAGCCTGTATTCATATTATCTGTGTTGTGTTTTCATTGCTGGGGCATATTTGGGAAGAGATTTACTGCAACAGTAAATTAAAAACAGTAAGTTAGATTGAACCTACCAATACTCATGTAAAAGATAGAAAAGTTCATACACACACACACACACACACACACACATATACATATATATATAACTAGAAATTAAGAACAAAAGGAAAAGTTCTTTGTCAATCAATAGATTAATAGACCAAAGGAAATAAAAAGCATGCATGGAAATATATACTATTAATAGGTTATTGCTGGGAAATAGTGGTTCAGAGCTTGGAGTGGCCAAACAGTGAATGGTCTTACTTGTGGTTGGAACATATTGTATGAGAGAAGAATAAATGAAAATAAATAAATAAATAAATAAATATTGCTCTACATTGTGTTTTGTGATAAACACATATGCAAAAAATAACTTGAGGAGCAAAGGGTTTATTGTATCTTATACTTTCAGATTAATGTTCAGCACTGAGAAAACTCAGGGCAAGAAGCAAAGACAGGACTGTGGAGGCGGGAATCGTGAGGTAAGCCTGGTGAGTGGCTTGTTCTCTGTGTCTTCACAGATTCCTTGATTGTATAGTGCAAGCCTGGCTGCGAAGGAATAGTGATATCCACACGGACGGTGCCCTTTCCCATCACTTATAAATCAAAAGAGCTGTCTCGAGACATGCTGTACACAAGTTTGATAGAAACAATTCTTCATTTGTAGTTCCTATTCCCAGGTGACTCTGGTTGTGATAAGTTGATATCAAAAATGTATAGGGATACCATGTACATCAACAGCATTTTTAACCTATGTTGATTGGAATTCTGGATGGATTTATAGTTTCTTTAACTAGGTTCTGTTAAATAAAAGTTAATTTTAAGTAATCATTGTATAACTTTTGTAACTTATAGAAGCTAATTGTGATTTCCAACCATAACAAATCATATATCCTACTCTGTCACAAACTTAACTGTTTAAAGAAGATGAACAATGAAAGCCACTGTGAGACCTGTAGCCTGAGGGTGTTCCCCATGTTCTTTTCTACATCAAACACCCACTTGTGACATAGAATAATACAAGAAATTGGAAGTCCAGCAGAGGAATTTAAATTATAAAATTGTATTCTTTCATGTCCCAAAGGGTTCATGAAAGCCTCATTCACCCATGTGTTTCAGGGTTACTAATAAATAAACAACTCTGTGGTTTCTTTGTTCTCACCATTGGTGTGATACAAACAGTCCTAGTGGTTTTTGATCTTGGTTTATTAATAAGTCTTTTGTCACTTTGTTCATTGTGAGAGAATCATTTACCCTGGTATGGCCTAGTTGTAGGAAATTTGCAGAGGGACATAATGAGACTGATCCAAAATCTCCACTTTTAAAATACAGTAGCTAATCTCTTGACTCTCTCGATGATAAGACCAAAGAAGAGAAACAACTCAATATCCACTGGCTACTTTGGCTGATGAAAAACATAATCATACAGCATGAATGTGCTTCAGATTCCATTTACTCAAAGATTACTCTACACATTGGAGCATTGTGTGAGTGTATTGCATTTTCATGTACCAGTGTATTGCAATTTTCATGATACAGACCATAATCTCCTCCACGAAGCCTCTGCTGTTTTCCTCTTTCTGGTGACTGCACCTTTCAAGATGGCATTTTTGGTTGGAATATATGACAATGTTTTCCATACCTGTCTCTTTTCTTCAGACCCACTGGACTCTTGTACTTGCTACAACTGGGAAAGTTGTTGGCTTGCAAGTCAGAATTCTCTGCCTTTGTCTTTGTAATGAAATAGATGTCCTACAGGTAGTCTTTTGCCTTAAGAATTCTGTCATGAGTCAGACACAAACTCCCTAACTTCAGAGGAGTAAGTAACCTTCGAAACTACTTTCACTGACTATGGAATCCTTTCTTCTCCTCTTATGGAAATGTAATTCTTTCTAAAGTTGTTCTGTTAAGCTTTCCATATCTACCCAATAGGCTAGAATTGGTTAATTGTTAATACCAATAGAACTCTTTTCCCAAGTGATTTGCTTACCCATAATATATGTGAATAGGAAGGAATTTGAAAAAGTTTTAAATTTAAATCTGGAGCCTTGGCTAGAAATGACAGTGAAATAATTGCAAGGCAACACACACAGACACATACAATTACCCACAAACACATATGTACACACAAACATGCATACATTTTTATTATTTACTTGTACTATTGAGCAAGATTGAAAATGATAAGTCTCATAAGTGAAGAAAGGGGACAAAATAAAGAGTTAAAAATCAATCAGTTCTTCCTAAATACTTTGGCAGCCTTTTGAACAAAAAGAAAGCCTTTTCCAATTAGAATCATAAGATAGTTTCTGCAATTCGAATTCAGTATTTTTGAGCTAAGTACCACCTCTAACATATCCAATTATTTCTCAAAGATCTTGTTTTGAATCCTTCAACTTAATGGGTGCTCAACTCTCAACTCTTCATGTTCTATGTTCCATAAAACTCCTTAAAACAAATGCTTCTGTAGCTAGAGAAACATTTACCTGAAAAAAATTGACCTAAATACTTTGTTTCATACAAATCAATAAAAATTATTCTCTTTTTTATGAAAGGCATTCAGTTGCCTTTTTAAAGTTTTTAGTTAGATAAAACCCCTTTGAATTGAGAAATATTACTTAGAAACCATACAATAACATACTTTAAAACTTTAGAATTAGAAAATATCACCAAATATGACTTATTGCATTCAATTATAACACACCAACACTAAATCTCAAATTACTGTACAATACCACAAAGCGGAGAAATAAAAATATGTAATGATTGGCATGTAGAATGCAACCTGAAATAGAGGTGACATGACATTGAAACCAAATTGAAAATAATAGATGTAGATATTGTATGAACCCACAATATTAATTCTGAATCTATCCTGTAAGTTAGTATAGACAATGAGAATACAAAAAAAAAAAAAAAAAAAAATCAAGCCCTACAAGAAACTTCCATTACTGTTATATGTAGTGGTCCAGGCAAGCAATCTCAGTGAAACTGAAATGAAACCAGTATAAATTTAGGGATAGTTTGTGTTCATGTTTGGAAGTCAACTAGGTCTACCAAAAGAGATTTATTGCATAAAACAAAATAGAAACATGCCCCTTCCTCCTGGTCTTTTCTTCTGGGGCAGACTGATAGCTGGTATGCTCCCATGAAGATGCTATATCCTTAGCCATCCCAGAAGATCCCCTACATTGAGGGCAGTCCGGCAACTGTCACCACAGCTTGAGGCAGAAACAGGAGATCTTCTGCATACAGGGCAACAAAGCAACTTGTCTGCTTCCCTGATGACACCATAGCTTGAAGGCATCCTAGGAGCTCCTCTGTACACAGGGCAACTTTGCAACAGACACCACAGTCGGAAAACCTGGAGGCTCTGTGGCATGCAAATCAACTGACCCTACAAACTTACAGCCTCCTGGGAGATCTATTGCACCAGGGAAAGCAGAAACCACAGTCCATAACTCCCCCACTTCTACTAGAGAACATTTTCACACAACTTGACTGCTCCTCTGAGGACCCGAGAGTCTAAAGGACTCCCAGGAGATCTACTGCAGTCAGGGCAACAGATCAATAGCTTCTCTGCCCCTCTGAAGAGGTCCCAGTTGGAAGGCCTCAAAGGTTATCTGCTACAGCCAGGGCTGCAGGCCTACCTGGAGACCTGAAGCAACCCAGGGACGAAGGAATCAGACATCAACTGTAGTCACCAAGACCAGCAAACAACAAGGATAACCAGATGGTGAGAGGCAAGTACAAAATCATAATCCAGTAGCCAATATGCATGGTCATCATCAGAACTTTGCTCTCCCAACACAGAAAGCCCTGTATATATCAACACACCTGAAAATCAGAAAGCTGACCTAAAATCCTATCTCATGAAGACAATAGAGTCCTTTAAGGAGGATATAAATAATTCATTGAAAGAAATACAGGAAAACACAGGTAAACAGGTGGAAGCCCTTAAAGATGAAACAAGTCCCTTAAAGAAATAGAGGAAAACACAATCAAACAGGTGAGGGAATTGAATAAAGCAGTCCAGGACCTAAAAATGGAAGTGGAAACAATAAAGAAGCACAAATGGAGGCAAACCTGGAAATAGAAAATCTAGGGGAGAGGTAAGAAATTACAGATGTAAGTATCATCAACAGAATACAAGAGATAGAAGAGAGAATTTCAGGTGTAGGAGATACTGTAGAAGAGACTGACATAATAGTAAAAAAAGAAAGAAAGAAAAATTAAAAAAGCTCCTAACCCAAAGCATCGAGGAAATTCAGGACACAATGAAAAGAGCAAATATAAGAATAAATGAAATAGAGGAGTGTGAAGATTCCCAGCTTAAAGGACCTAAAAATGTCTTCAATAAAATCATAGAAGAAAACTTCCCCAACCTAAAGAAAGAGATGACAATAAAGGTACAAGAAGCCTATATATAGAACACCAAAAATAGAAAAAAAAAGGGGGGACCAAAAAGAAAATCCTTACATCACATAATAATCATAACACAAAACACACAGAACAAAGAAAGAATATTAAAAGCTTCAAGGGAAATGGGCCAAGTAACATACAAAGGTAGACCTATCACAATTACACCAGTCTTCTCAACAGAGACTATGAAAGCCAGAAGAGCCTGATCAAAGGTCATCCAGACTCTAAGAGAACACAAATGCCAGCCCAGGCTACTATACCCAGCAAAAACTCTCAATCAACATAGATGGAGAAACTAAAATATTCCAGGACAAAAACAAATTCAAACAGTATCTATCTATCTATCTATCTATCTATCTATCTATCTATCTATCTATCTATCTATCAGTCCAGCCCTACAAAGGATCCTAGAAGGAAAACTCCAACACAAGGAAGGTACCTACACCAAAGAAAAGACAAGATATTAAGCATCTCACAACAAAGATAAAAAAGAGATCCACAAGCACATACATCCACCTACAAAAACAAATGTATCAGGAACCAACAGTCATTTGTGTTTAATATTTCTCAATATTAATGGACTCAACTCACCTATAAAAAGACATAAGCAAACAGACTGGATATGCAAACAAGATCCAGCATTTTGCTGCATACAAGAATCACACCTTAAAAGCAAAACAGACACTATCTCAGAGTCACAGGATGGAAAAAGGTCTTCCAAGCAAATGGTCCTAGGAAACAAGCTGGACTTGCCATTCTAATATCCAATAAAATAGACTTTCAAGAAAAAGTTATCAAGCGTTGTGAAGAAGTAAACCATATTCATTAACAGGAAAATCTACCAAGAAAAAGTCTCAGTTCTGAACATCTATGCCCCAAATGCAAGGATGCCAACATTCACAAAAGAAGCTTTATTAAAGCTCAAAACACACATTGAACCTCATAAAATAATAGTGGGAGACTTCAACACCTCACTCTCACCAAGGGACAGGTCATTGAAACAGAAACTAAATAGAGACACAGTGAAACTAATAGAGGTTATGAACTAGATGCATTTAACTGATTTCTACAGAACATTTCAGCATAAAACAAATGAATACACCTTCTTCTCAGCACCTCATGGTAACTTCTCCAAAATCAACCATATAATTGGTCACAAAACAACCCTCAACTGCTACAAGAAGATTGAGATAATACCATGTATCCTATCAGATCACCATGGCTTAAGGCTGGTTTTCAATAACAGCAAAAACAACAGAAAGCCCACATACACATAGAAACTGAATAACTCTCTATTCAGTGATAACTTGGTCAGGAAAGAAATAAAGAAAGAAATTAAAGACTTCCTGAAATGTAATGAAAATGTTGACACACCATATCAAAACTTATGGGACACAATGAAAGCAGTGCTAAGATTTCCAGAGTGGATTCATAACATTAAGATCCCAGGTAAAGAAACTGGTGAGATCTTATACTAGCAACTTAACAGCACACCTGAGAGCTCTATAACAAAAAGAAGCAAACTCACCCAAGAGGAGTAGAAGGCAGAAAATAATCAGACTCAGGGCTGAATCAATCAAATAGAAACAAAACAATACAACGAATCAACAAAACCAAAGCTGGTTATTTTAGAGAATAAAACATAGATAAACCTCTAGACAAAGTAACTAAAGGGCCCAGAGGCAGTATCTAAATTAACAAAATCAGAAATGAAAAGGAAGACAACAACAGAAACAGGAAATTCAAAAAAAAATCATCAGATCCTACTATAAAAGCCTGCACTCAATACAAAAAACAACACCCCCCCCCTGAAAAAAACCCCAAAAAACAAACAAACAAAAAAACCCGGAAAACCTAGATGAAATGGATGGTTTTGTAGACTGATACCATATGACAAAGTTAAATCAAGAGCCCATATTGCATAATGAAATAGAAGAAGTCATTAAAAACTTCCCAACCAAAAAGAGCTCAGGGCCAGATGGATTTAGTGCAGAATTCTACCAGACCTTCAAAGAAGGCCTGATACCAATATTTCTCAAACTATCCCATAAAATAGAAACAGAAGGAACACTACCTAATTTATTCTGTGAAACCACAATTGTGCTGATACCTAAACCACTCAAGCACCTAATCAAAAAAGAGAACTTCAGACCAATCTTGCTTATAAATAGAGATGCAAAAATACTTAATAAAATTCTTTAAAACAAAATCCAAGAGCACATCAAAACTGTCATTCACTATGATCAAGTAGGCTTCATCCCATGGATGCAAGGTTGGTTCAATATACAAAAATCCAGTAACATAATCCCCTATATTATACAAACTAAAGAAAAAAAATCACATGATCATCTCCTTAGATGCAGAAAAATCATTTTACAAAATACAAAATACAACACTGCTTCATGTTAGAAGCATTAGAGAGATCAGGAATTCAAGGCACATGACTAACCATAATAAGAACAATTCACAGCAAATCAGCAACTAATATCAAATTAAATGGAGATATACTTCAACTAATCCCACTAAAATCAGGAACAGGACAAGGAAGCCCACTCTCCCCATATCTATTCAATATAGTACCTTAAACCAATCAAAATGGCTCAGATCCAAATGTCAGGTGACAACACATGTTGGTGAGGATGTGGAGAAAGAGGAACATTCCTCCATTGCTGGTAGGATTGCAAACTGGTAAAACCACTCTGGAAATCAATCTGGAGGTTCCTCAGAAAATTAGATATAAATCTAACTGAAGACCCAGCAATACAACTCTTGGAAATATACCCAAAATATGCTCCACCATGTCACAGGGGCATGTGTTCCACTATGTTCATAGTGGCCTTATTTGTGATAACCAGAAGCTGGAAACAACCTAGATGTCCCAACACAGACAGAATGGATATAGAAAATGTGGTTCATTTACACAATGGAATACTGATCAGCTATTAAGAATGAGGACATCCTGAGTTTTGCAGGCAAATGGCTGGAACTAGAAAATATCATCCTAAGTGAGGTAACTCAGACCCAAAAGGATGTGTACGGTATGTACTCATTAATAAATGGATATGAACAACAAGTACAAGAAAAAACCCAGTAAACAGTCCACAGAACTCAAAAAGTTCAACAAACTGAAGGGCCCAAATGAAGAAGCCACAGTCCCATTTGGAAGGGAGAAGAAAGCAATCACAAGTGGTGACGAGGGAGGGATCTGGGAGGGAAAGTGGATGGGAGGGAGGGAAAGAGGTGAACCTGATCTGGTAGCCCTGAGTGCCAGCAGAAAGAATCGAAACAGGCAACCTTTGAAGGTAGGAGGTTGTGTGGACCCTCCAGAATGTCCCAGTGAGAGACTCTCAGGACTCAAAGGGAAGGACCTTAGGTAAATTGCCCAACAGTAGGGAGAGGGAACTGATAGAGCCCACCTCCAGCAGGAACACAGGGCATCAAGTGAAGGAGGGAGTTGCCATCCCAGTCAAAACTCTGACCCATAATTATTCCTTTCTGAAAGAACTTCAGGGATGGAAATGGAGAGGAGCCTGAGGAAAAGAAGGTCCAGTGGCAGGCCCAAAGTGGGATCCAGCTCAAGCAGAAATACGAAAGCATGACACTATTACTGAGGCTACGGAGGCTCTCAAAAAGGTACCTTTCATGACTGTTGTTTGAAAGACCCAATACACAGCTGAAACAATTAGATGTAGATATTTGCACCCAACCAATGGACAGAAGCTGCTGACCACTGTGATTGAATTACAGAAAAGCCAGGAGAAGCTGAGGAGGAGGGAAACTCTGTGGGAGGACCAGCAGTCTCAATTAACCTGGACCCCTGAGATCTCTCAAACACTGGATCACCAACCAGGTGGCATACACCAGCTGATATGAGTACTCCAACATATACAGCAGAGGACTGGTGGGTCTGAATCCAACCAGAGAAGATGCACCTAACCCTCAACAGACTGGAGGTTGCAAGGAGTTTAGCATTCTGATTGGATGGGTGGTGGTTTGTGGGTGTTGAGTGTTTGGTGTTGGGTGTTTGGTGTTGGGGGGGAGTGAGTAGTGGGTGTGGGGAGGTGGGGATAGCCTTGCAGAGAAAGTGGGGGTGAGGATGAGCTTCTTAAAACCAACACCCACAGTGATATGCCTACTCCAACAAGGCCACACCTATTTCAACTGTTCCAGACTTTCTAATAGTATCACTCCCTGGGCAGAGTACATCCAACCTTCACAGATGGTAAACTGATTGGTGATTTAGGAGTAACTGCCAGTAAATGACAGACAAAAATCAAGGGCTCCTGAGATAATAATGTTGTCTCTGGGAAAAAAATGAAAATAGGATCTGCTAGTAGCCTAAATGTGGAGCCAAAAAGAGAGCATCTAAAGAGACCAAGGTAATATTGCCTTTGGCAATGATACAAAATAGAAATTGAATAAATCTGGTTAATTTGAGGAAAGACTAAGATACTCAGAATAAGTGTGGTAGGTTGTTTAGGGTCAAAGCTCAGGAAAACTGAAGCTAATATGGCTTGTGCTGAAACGAAACTGCTGAAGTTATGAGGCACAGTCTTGGAATGATGGTCAGGAAATAATAACAAGAAATGCATAAGCTGGATTTAGGAAAAAGAACAAGATGGTGGAGAGAGCAGAAACATAAAGCAAGCTACACTAGGAAAAGGTATTTTCTTAACTCCCTTCAAGCAGGCTTTTAACTGGAGAAGAGCAGAGCCTGGTAGATCACACACTTCTGGGAAAGTTCATGCAGAGTTTGTCAGATAAGCCTGCAAATCAACTACCATATGGCTAGAGACACCCTGCTAGCCAGGCACTGAGATTCATGAGATTGTCTGAAGACTTGCTTGTGTGTATTTCACTTGAGAGTTTATAGTAGATGTTCAATATTGCCAGATGGCAATGTAGGGCTGTAAAAACCAGAATATTCAGTAAAGAAAGTTTATTTAACAATGTTAAAGATTCAAAGAACTGGAGACATGAAGCTGTGCTGATGGCCCTCTGAACAGAATCATCACATATAAAGTCTCAAAAATGTGTGATTTGTTCTTAGAACTTCTACCACAATGTAGTTTATGATATTGAAAAAGCTTCTGTGATTCTCATCCTATTTTTGGCCAATCCCACCTCCCCCCCCCAAAAGAAAGTTCTAACTCAATGAAGTAGAAATTACTGTAAATATACTCAAACAGAAGAAATGTATTACCTCTGGAGAATTTTATTTGAGTAGAAATTCAAATGCTTAGACAGTTACTAAAACCAATAAAAGAATTAAATGCTAAAATACTTTCATTTTTTTTTTGGTGAAATTCAATATATGTTTTAATAAGTATGTGTCAGAACTTATCAACTACATAATGGATGCATGTTACCAAACATTAACATAAAATTGAAGTGACAAGTTTTCTAACTGCTTTTATAATTACAAAAATTGTCAAATATTGTAAAATACAGAAAAGAAAATGTTGCTTTCTCCCATTGTCCCTACCAAGGGACAGTATATTGAAATTGCAGTATTGAAGAATGTAGTTGGATGACCTGATTAATTCCCAGTTAAATTTTACCATATATAGATGGCCACAGAAAATTCTTCACGTTGTCTCTGTTCATACAGCCGTTATAACAGTATTTCATTGTTGAGTCTAAGATGTACAATTTTTGATTATTTGCCCTCTTTACTATACCATGTTTGCATATAATTCAAGCGTTCTTTGTTGGTCTTATTTAAGGATAGCATCTTGCTAATCGTGTAAGAAATGACCCCAAGAGTAATAATAATCAGAACTTCCAATATTTAAATATATTTAAAATTATAACTTGGACTATGATTAGGTAGCATGAAGTAATTATTTTACCAGGAGAATTGTAAATGTAATTTAATAATAACCAATTCCTAAACATATCAATTGACAAGTTATTTAAAGAATTATTTGTGGTAAAATAAACATAATATTAGAAACATCTTCTTAATGTCTTATTTAGGGGAAAGGTCATATTATACACTGAAAGAAATTAATTAAAAATGTGAAAAGATTGGAGAGAAGCTGGAAGCAATCCCACTAAAATCAGGGACTAGACAAGGCTGCCCACTTTCTCCCTATCTACTCAATATAGTACTAAACGTCCTAGCCAGAGCAATTAGACAGTAAAAGGAGGTCAAGGGGATAGAAATTGGAAAGGAAGAAGTCATAATATCACTATTTGCAGATGATATGATAGCATATAAAAGTGATCCTAAAAATTCCAGCAGAGAACACCTAAACCTGAAAAACAGCTTCAGTGAAGTAGCTGGATATAAAATTATCTCAAACAAATCAATGGCCTTTCTCTACACCAAAGATAAACAGGCTGAGAAAGAAATTAGGGAAACAACACCCTTCACAATAGTCACAAATAATATAAAATACCTTGATGTGACTCTAACTAAGGAAGTGAAAGATCTGTATGATAAGAACTTTAAGTCTCTTGAGAAAGAAATTAAAGAAGATCTCAGAAGATGGAAAGATCTCCCATGCTCATGGATTGTCAAGATCAGTATACTAAAAATGGCTTTCATGCAATCCCCAACAAAATTCCAACTCAATTCTTCAAGGAATTAGAAAGGGCAATCTTCAAATTCATCTGGAATAACAAAAAACCTAGGATAGCAAAAACTCTTCTCAATGATAAAAGAACCTCTGGTGGAATCACCATGCCTGACCTCAAGCTGGACTACAGAGCAATTGGGATAAAATCTGCATGATACTGGTACAGTGACAGACAGGTAGATCAATGGGATAGAATCGAAGACCCAGAAATGAACCCACACACGTAAGGTCACTTGGTCTTTGACAAGGGAGCTAAAATCATCCAGTGGAAAAAAGACAGCATTTTCATCAAATGGTGCTGGCACAACTGGCGGTTATCATGTAGAAGAATATGAATTGATCCATTCTTATCTCCTTGTACAAAGCTCAAGTCTACATAGATCAAGGATCGCCACATAAAAACAGAGACACTGAAACTTATAGAGGAGAAAGTGGGGAAAAGCATCGAAGATGTGGGCACAGGGGAAAACAGCCTGATGAAAATGGCAATGGCTTGTGCTGTAAGATTGAGAATTGACAAATGGGACCTCATAAAATTGCAATGCTTCTGTAAGGCAAAAGACACTGTCAATAAGACAAAAAGGCCACCAAGAGATTTGGAAAGGATCTTTACAATCCTAAATTAGATTGGGGGGGGTATCCAATATATATAAATAACTCAAGAAGATGGACTCCAGAAAATCAAATAACCCTATTAAAAATGGGGTACAGATCTAAACAAAGAATTCTCAACTGAGAAATACCAAATGGCTGAGAAGCACCTGAAAAAATATCTTTAATCATCAGGGAAATGCAAATCAAAACAACCCTGAGATTCCAACTTATACCAGTCAGAATGGCTAAGATGAAAAATTCATGTGAGGATGTGGAGAAAGAGGACACTCCTCCATTGTTGGTGGGATTGCAACCTGGTACAACTCTAGTAATCAGTCTGGTGGTTCCTCAGAAAACTGGACATAGTACTACCAGAAGATCCAGCATTCCTCTCCTGGGCATATACCCAGAAGATGTTCCAAGTGGTAATAAGCACACATGCTCCACTATGTTCATAGCAGCCTTATTTATAATAGCCAGAAGCTGGAAAGAACACAGATCTCCCTCAACAGTGGAATGGATACAGAGAATGTGGTACATTTACACAATGGAGTACTACTCAGAAATTAAAGACAATGAATTTATGAAATTCTTAGGCAAATGGATGGATCTGGAGGATATCATCCTGAGTGAGGTGACCCAGTCATAAAAGAACTCACTTGATATGCACTCACTGATAAGAGGATATAACCCAGAAACTTAGAACATCCAAGATACAATTTGCAAAACACATGAAACTTAAGAAGAAGGAAGACCAAAGTGTGGATACTTCATTCCTTCTTAGAATGGGGAACAAAATACTCATGGAAGGAGTTACAGAGACAAAGTTTGGAGCTGAGATGAAAGGATGGACCATCCAGAGACTGTCCGACCTGTGGATCCATCCTGTAATCAGCCACCAAATGCAGACCCTATTGCATATTCCAGCAAGATTTTGTTGAAAGGACCCTGACATAGCTGTCTCTGGTGAGGCTATGCTGGTGCCTGGCAAATACAGAAGTGGATGCTCACAGTCATCTATAGGATGGAACACAGGGCCCCCACTGAAAGAGCGAGAGAAAGTACCCAAGGAGCTGAAGGGGTCTGCAACACAGTATGAACTAACTAGTACCCCCAGAGCTCGTGTCTCTAGCTGCATATGTAAGAAAAGTTGGCCTAGTCGGCCATCATTGGGAAGAGAGGCCCCTTGGTCTTGCAAACTTTATATGCCCCAGTACAGGGGTTTGCCAGGGCCAAGAAATGATAGTGGGTAGGTAGGGGAGCAGGCAGGGGGGAAGGTATAGGGTCTTTAGGATAGCATTTGAAATGTAAATGAACAAAATATCTAATATAAATCAGAAAAATGTGAAAAGATAAAGTTCTCTGCATATGAGAAAATGTATAGTTATCAGAGTGAGCAATTTTGTCTTCAAATGGCTCCTTGAAACTAGTGATAAACTATTTTTTTTTGTAATGAAATGATTTTTTTATTCCTTATATATATTTTTTTTAATTCCTCCAAATTCTTTAGTAATTCTTTAAAATAAAGTTGGGGAAATTTTATCATTTATTGATGCCTAGGACAAAAAGAATGTGCAAATGCTATCTCATTTCTTGAAATCATTTAATTAAAATGAAACTTGAAGTGCAACTGGCAGGGAGACAGTGTTTGGAAATAACAGACAGCTTGGAGTCAGAACTCTGTTGACCTGAATTCCAGTCCTAGGTGCTTCATTATTAACTTTCCTGAGTTTCAATTGCAGCATCTTTAATGAGCTGGGAACAAGTGAGTGTTTTTCAATCTTTCCTTGGCAACATGAACTTCTTTCTTCAAGTGAAAATTCATGTGGAAAAATAATACCTTTTATATGCCTATAAAAAACAGAGTTGAAATGTCTGTACTACAATCAAGCACTATAGGAGGCAAATTGAAAGTCACTGAACCAACTGGTGCCTGTCAATGCTAACATTTAGGAATCCCCAAAGTAGTCATGTTTTATTAATCATAATAGCAGCATTTAGACATCTAAACTCAAAACTTTATTTTGCTTCATTTACTTAGCTAACAGCATTAAGTGAAAATAAAGCCAAATTCATTAATCCATCCAACAAACAAACTACCAGTAAATACTGGAGTCAGAAGTCAAACCCAGGACAATTTGCCTAGAACTTTTAAGTTGATGCTTTGAAGATTTACTGTGTTCAAGGAACTGCTTTCCTAATGCAATGATAACCATATGGCTTAGATGTTTCTGTTTGTTTTGTGGGAAAAAAAAAGCTAAAGTTTAGATTTTCTGATACATTTGAGAAGACACTTTCATAAGACACATATTCTATTTCTTCAACACTACTAGGCTACCCCTCAACAATTTTGAGTTTTTAAAGCTTATATTCTATCATTCTATCATTGCTATTCCTCATGTCTTAATATGAAGTGTGATATTTTTGTAGGTTTTATTAATTGATATTTGCATGTTGTTACAAACAAAGCATTGTGCTGTCCCACAGCACTAACATGAAATAAGAACAGAGATTTCATTTTAGGTACACATACTTTCCTTCTTTTATACCAGAGTTCACCACTAGTCTAACTTCCTACACATGATCACAATAGTCACCTTTTGAGTCCAGAAAAAAATTCATTTAAAATAGATCATGCTTATATAGTAAAAGGAAATAAGAGAGACCATTTTAATTTATCAGATATTTAACAGTTGTTCCCAATTCTTTATAAGCATTAAGAGAATAATCCCATCTTCTATGGTCTAAACATTGAATATTGGCATCAAAACATATATACAGTCACCCAAATAAAAAAAAAAATCTAAATCTTTAGTGGTAAACAAACGTGTCAGACAATTGAATTCTTGGTTTTCAGAATTCATAAAGAAAAGAATATTTTGTTTTTATATTTTTCCAAACATAAAACCTCTTGAGTTTCTTAGAAGCAGCACATATGGAGAACGTGACTCCAAAGAGATATTGAGCCTCACATATTAAAAATAAAGTGCTGGGTTGCATCCAGAAGTAAATTGGTAATTGTGGTAAATTGTAGATACTGAAATCTCACCCTTAGCTGTCTCTTGATCTTAACCAGGTCATGCTAGTGACTGCCAAGAACCCAAGCTTGACACTTCGTCTTGAGTCAGCAAATCTGGGTGGCTAGCTGAGAAGTTGCTTAAGAAGTTCCAATAATTTGAAAATAATCAACATAAAGTTTTTCCCTTAATGCTTACTCTGGGGAGAGCAAATATCAATTTTAGAGGGCTGTTGACACTCGTTAGGGACTTTAGAGACAATACATGAAGGAACTGGCCTGAACTTGGGCTCACAGATCTAAAATTTAAGACTGCTCGAAAAGAACAGAAATAAGAACAGCCTTGGTTCCTAAGATACGAGAAATCTTCTTTACAAACTCCATCGTAATGTCTGACATAGGACTTTTGAGTCAGAATTTCCTCTATTTAGAATCTTCCACCAGTGGCATTTAAAAGAGCCTTCAATGGAAAACTGAAGAGACAGAAATTCTGCTCTCCTGGGGAGAAGAAGCAAGAGACTTAGTTTTGCCTAAGAAAGACTTAGTTTTGCTACCAACAGATCCTTTGACCAGAACTAGTTTCATGGCACCTTATCAAATCATTAACCAACAGCTTTTAGTCATTTTTGGAAGGAAAATTCTCACCATTCAGCTCCTTCTGTTCTCTATCTCTAAAAGTCAAGTCACAAAGACTATGGGGCATTATTTCAGTGCACTCTAATGTGCTTTATGTCAGAGATATTTGTTTTTCATGCTATTTGCTCTGCTATTACTTTCAACCTTAAGACCCATGTTCACTCAAATTGATGAAAATCTCCTAAGTCTTCTAATGCATTCTTACAATAGACACAGCAGCCTGAGTGCTTAGGAGCAAATAGAGGGCTGGCCAGTTTATGACTATTCCCATCAATGCCTGCTCATAGACTAGATTGTAAATAAATGTTCTTTAACATAAAGTACAAATTTCTCCAATGAAGGAAACAGGAAAGAGTATCAACATGATATCTGTTTGAAAATATGGCATTAACATATCAAAAAGTTTTAGAAAACCTGAAAAATAATAATAGTAAATAAATAGTGCTTCCTTAATAGCACGGTATTTTCATGTGAATCATGGCAATTGACCCATTTATTAGTTTTCTTAGTGACAGAAAAGAATTATTAGTCCCAACTTATGATAAAGGATGGATATAGTAGATTTATAATTAGTATTGATGCATGAGCATCATAGATGGAGTCCACTGACAATGGCCAACTTAATGGTGGAGAAGAAAAGAGCAAAGTAACCATGCTGGGAGAAGAGTTAGAAGGTACAAGCCACAACATACAGATCTGCGGTTAATTTTAAGTGTTATCTTTATTATAAAGATTCTGCTTTGTTAGAAAAAGCCTATGTATTTATTAACTAGTGAATGGATAATGAAGATATGATAGACTCACAAAGTAGAATATTACTTTCCTGTTAAGAAAAAATAAATTTTAAAATGTACAGACAGATGAAAGTAGAACAAAAATCATCCTGAGTGAGGTAATTCACACACAAGCAGGCAAATACTGTTGTCTCTTTCCATATTCATGTTAGCTTTTAAGTTGTTTTTTTTAATTAATCGTGTGTTTCTTTTTTATGTTAGTATATACTGATATTAAATAAATAGATGAATGTAGATAAATATATATATAAAACTTTGTATATAAATATGCTCATTTATTCTGTAGTTTAGTTCATGGAGACTCAAAAATAGTTGCACCCCTTTAGCATTGATCATATCTACAGTCATTTTTTAAAATATTTTTTATTACGTATTTTCCTCAATTACATTTCCAATGCTATCCCAAAAGTCCCCCATACCCCCCCTACTCCCCTACTCACCCATTCCCACTTTTTGGCCCTGGCATTCCCCTGTACTGGGGCATATAAAGTTTGCCTGTCCAATGGGCCTCTCTTTCCAGTGATGGCCAATTAGGCCATCTTTTGATACATATGCAGCTAAAGTCAAGAGCTCCAGCGTACTGGTTAGTTCATAATGTTGCACCTACATGGTTGTAGATCTCTTTAGCTCCTTGGATACTTTCTCTAGCTCCTCCATTGGGGGCCCTGTGATCCATCCAATAGCTGACAGTGAGCATCCACTTATGTGTTTGTTAGGCCCTGGCCTAGTCTCACAAGAGACAGCTATATCAGGGTCCTTTCAGCAAACTCTTGCTAGTGTATGCAATGGTGTCATCATTTGGAGGCTAATTATGGGATAGATCCCTGGATATGGCAGTCTCTAGATGGTCCATCCTTTTGTCTCAGCTCCAAACTTTGTCTCTGTAACTTCTTCCATGGGTGATTGTGTCCAATTCTAAGAAGGGGCAAAGTGTCCACACTTTGGTCTTCGTTCTTCTTCAGTTTCATGTGTTTTGCAAATTGTATCTTATATCTCGGGTATATTGTGTTTCTGGGCTAATATCCACTTATCAGTGAGTACATATCATTTGAGTTCTTTTATGATTGTGTTACCTCACTCAGGATGATGCCCTCCAGGTCCATCCATTTGCCTAGGAATTTCATAAATTCATTCCTTTTAATAGCTGAGTAGTACTCCATTGTGTAAATGTACCACATTTTTTTGTATCCATTGCTCTGTTGAGGGGCATCTGGGTTTTTTCCAGCTTCTGGCTATTATAAATAAGGCTGCTATGAACATAGTGGAGCATGTGTCCTTCTTACCGGTTGGTACATCTTCTGGATATATGCCGCTTTTAAGTTTTCTATTGCACTATAATTTATATGGCCACTGACAAGTACAGAGTAAGGGATCAGTGGGGAAGACAGGTCTTCCAAGGAAGGAAAAATGTAATACAGTGTTAGGAAAATAAAAAGGGGAAGTAGAACAAGAAGATTAAATAATGAGAAGAATAAAAGCGAAGGCTAAAGGAGAAAATATGGCTTATGATAAGTAACAGCAAAGACTATTTGTAAAACCATATGGGAAACTACTACAGTAGAAGTTTGACACACACACACACACACACACACACACACACACACACACACACAAAGAAGCTAAAGAAAATCATAAAATAATAGGGAAGACAATGCACCAACTAGATGTCTTATGCCACTAAGTAAAACTACCAGTACCAGAAATGGGTCACAACTTGTTTTGTCATTGTCCAAAGGAGTCTTATGAAATCCTACAGACATCATTGGATGATGTCAAAATATTGGTTGCTCTGTATAATCTGAAGATATGGTCCTGTTGCTGAAAAAAAAAAACTTACTGATGTCATTGAACATGCTAAATAGAAACTTCACTCCTACTGACTAGTATTCGTATTATTGGAAGATCCTGTGAATACTTCCAAAGGAGAAAGGTATTTATCAATATCATTTAGCTGCAAGCCCTGGTACCTAAAATAGTAAAATGACTACAATATACACTGGTACAATGCAGAGAAAGTGTTATGGGACTAAGCAGCCATGTTTTGTTTGGATTTAAAGTCCACTCCATGAGAGGGAACCTATAAATGGCACTGTATGGGCTATACACCTAGGGCAAAACCTACTATTATTATTCTTTTAAAAGAAAATAATAATAAAATGAATCCTAATGTCATAGTACTATACTTGAGGATTACTGCCTTTTTCAAGGATTTTTTTTTGTTTTTGTTTTTGTATTTGTTTTTGCTTTTTGCAATACATGGGAACCAACACAGAGACACACAGTTGAACAATGTGAAGTTATTGATAGACATTGAAGCACCCAGTCTTAAATGTGATGTCTCCATCAAATATTTCCCCTCAAGTTTCAGGGATCTATGTGATAGAGGAAGCAGAATGATTGTAACTTCCAGAGGCCATGGATGACTCCAAAGAAAGAGTGTCTTCCACATAACAGAACTAATACACATATGCACTCATACAGATTGTTACAGCAACACACAAAACTAGGCCAGGTTCATGCCATACAGTGTCCCAGCATTGAGTAGGGGAAGTGGTCACAAGAAGGTTTTTATAATTTATAGCTGCTGGCAAGGCACAAAACAGGCTTTCTCCAAAATCTGCTCTTTTATTGAGTGTATCAACAACATTCCAGGATAGGCAGCATTCCAAGGATAATTTGCCAATATGAAACTGCTCACCAAAAATAAATTATTTCAGGTTCTGGAGGAATGATTTCCTACATGTCTAAAACTAGTGAAGTCATGGACCTAGGAGGAAAACCTACAATCACTATTCTACTAAATCTGCATAATCTCTACTACATGGTAAATGTTTGCCCGCCATTGTCCACTGGTAATGGAAGTTCTCATCCCTCATCAAGGAAACTTCTCTTGCAACAGAGACTGGTATCTAAAACTACAGCAAATCATTCTTATTTGTTAATAGATACATCTTTAAAACAAACCCGATATCTAAGGCTCAGAGAACATTGAAGGAAAGAGGGTGGGAAGATATTAAGAACCAGAGTATCAGGTAATGGGCAGTAAACTTGTTTATTATAGCAATATCAAATTCTACAATTATACCATAACACCAACATTATTGCCTTAACCTGAATTGAACAAGGACAACAGCAACAGACCTGTTAGAGTTGATTAGAGAAAGCCCAAGTTTTTCAACATTATATAAAGAACTGCAGACACCTACAGAATGCTGAGAGGAATAAATAGTGTTCTCATATGTTTGTGTGTGTGTGATAGATATATATGACACACATATATGTATGTATTTATGTATATGTCGTTATATACAAATATGTATATAGGAAAAATTTATGATAAAATTTATGATAAAACAGAACATGCATTTTAATGAGAATATGGAGAGGTGTATGGCAGAGTTTGGAGGAAGGAAAGAGAAAGAGTATAATCTCAAAACCAACAAAAAAGTCCACGGTATATTTGTGGATGTTTTGTTTTATTTTGTTGGGCAGTTTCTGACTTCTTGACCTTTGATTGTTTATTTTGATTTTTTTTTTTTGCTTTGATGTTTACAAGGTGTTTTGAAGGGGAGAAGTTGAGTAGTTATGGAGGTGAAAAGGATCTGAAGTAGTTGAGTGAGGGGAAATACATAAAAAACACTTATTAAAAAATATGACACAATTCTTGTTAACTATCTGATGCTATTGAAGCAGGAACAGATTAAAATCCAACTATTTGTCTTTGGGCTCTGAGTTATATGAGTTATTAAAATCATTTTGATTATCACTTCATAACATAGAAGGAATCTAAGGATGAAACAAAAGAAATGTTAACAATGTAGCCATTTAGCAATCAGTGTTGAATACCATCTCTGTTCTTCATACTTCTCACCTCACAGGGCTAAGACCATGACTATTCAGATCATCTAGTCAGAAACTGCTTCTTCCAATATCTTTCTAGCTCATTACCCCATCATATGTCATGCTGGCCTATATCACGGTCTCAAATTACCTTACTCACTTCTTTATATGTTCATTTCTGCCCCATACCCATTATCTGCCTGCAGCCAGAATGTAATCTCTTTGAGAGCAGAAAGTGTGTCCTGAATGCCACATCTGCAGGGCATTTGAAAGTGGCTGGTTGATGTAAGTGATTGGCTTACAACGAAGAAAGATTTTTTTTTCATATTACATAGTGAATAGTATTTTTGAATGTATCATTGCAACTGATCTTCAGAAAAATTGTATGAAATGATTACATTTAGAAAATATGCCCAGAGGCTGAGATTGCTGTTTGGTAAACACAAATGAGACCTTGGACTCAATGTTAACTATTACATGCAAGCACATACATGAAACATACTAGTTTCATAGACTAAGATAATCATTAAATGATATCTTTGTTCCTGTCTTTAGCACTTGCCATATTAATTTTCACCTGCCGTATTCATTCTAAGCCACAGATGTAGGAAAAAAAAAAAACCCAAACCCCATAAACTTTCAATGGCATTTTGATTCATTAAACAGCATGAAGCTCTGAGAAATACAAGAAAATCCACACCCGTAGCCTCTCCAATTAGCTTAGCTGTGCACAAGTGCTAACGTAAGCTTCCATGCATCATTAAACTAAAAATATTTTTTCTTTGCATAATAATAATATCCACTCTATTAGGGGAAATCTATTTATATTTTTAAAACACCGTTCAAATTTCATTAGTCATATTGCTAATTTTAGGTTTTTTGTCAGATACAATGATTTAAATTACATATTTTATAATCTGTGTTTTGTTTCTGATCATACAAAATTCGGCAGATTGCTTTGTTTTTACAAATCTATTATGTTTTCTTATAGAGTACACAAATGCATTTTCTTTCCTAGATTGGTAGGTAAGTAAAATTCTGTCAGATATGTAGTCTCAGGACAATGAATGACAAACAAGATTAAGGGGAAACTCTAACAAGGTGAACCTCAGAGAGCTTACGGAAAGGTGAAGCCCTGGAGCCTAGATTCCTGACCATGGAGGTGCATTCAACTGGAGCTGCTACAGTTTTACTTGAATGCTATATGACATACATACTATTTGCCTCCTATGAAATCATGTAACCGAGTATGACTTGGTGCTGTGCTTTGAATGAGTATGTCTCCCATACGCTCAGATTTTCGAATACCTGCTTCCCTCCCATTAATTAGCATAACTGCTCAGGTAGGCTCAGGTTATGTTGTCTTGCTGGAGGAAGTATGTTATTGTGCCCACCTGTATGGTTTCGAAGCCTCAAACATTCCCAGTGCACACTCTGTATCCTACCTGTTGTTTGAGATGTGAACTCTCAGGTATTCATGCCTCCTGCTGCCGAGGCTCCCTGACATGATAGACTCAGTTGCTCTGTAACTATATACCCAAATAAACCTATATTCTACTGTAACATTCATAGAAGAAATCTAGTAATATTCAACTGTGTTACTTGGGGGATAGAGAGATAGCTAAGTGGTAAAGAGCATATACACCTCTTGTCAAGGACCCAAGATCAGTTCTAAGACCCATTGGCAAGCCACACAACCACTTGCAACTCAAGCTCCAGGAGGATCCGATGCCTCTGTCTTCCATGGGCACCAGAAATTCACATTCACACACACTCCTACATAAATACACATACTACACATAATTACAAATGAGTCTTTAAAATAAAACAAACCCGTCACATATTCTCATACAGTTTTTATTGTAGACAGAGTTTAAAAATATTATGTTGGGACTTTAACTACAATTTTAGTAATATTAATAAAAAATTTAGCATTAATAAAGTCACATATTTTTCTCCAGAATCAAGTGTGTGCATATAATTATTCACACCTCATGCTCTATTTCTAAGCTGTGTATGCCTGCCTAGCTCTAGTCTGATAGTTGGAGGTTTCAGTTGATTGTAATTTTTCTGACTATAGGTGGTTTGTTCTCTGCATTGACTTAAGATTTTACCAAGACCATTTTACATATTTTGTGACCAGTTATATTATTAGATTACTTTATTCATAGTAGTTTTCTATTGTATTCTAGATTTTTCACATATATAATCATGTAATGTGTAAGTAATATTTCTGCCTCATTTTGAAAATCTATAGTCATTACTGTATTCCAGTTACTAATTTCTTTGTTTATACTATTTCCAGGAAAACATTAAATGATAGGGAAACCAGCATACTTGCTTTATATATGACTACACTGGGCATTCATAAATGTTTCATTATCAACAATCATGCTTGCAAATTGTTTGAGACATGCATATAATTTGACTTAAAGAAGTATCTTTTTTTTTTTTTTGTATTTTACAAAGGATTTTGTGCTTTGACCTGAAGTCAATTGTTCTAGGAGATCTCACATTCTTGCAATTCTAAAATAAAACCCACTCAGTCATGGAATATTATGCTTTGATGAAGAACTAGGTTTCTTTTCTGGATTTTATTTACTATGCTGCATTAATATTCATATGTAAGATGGCTTATCATTTCCTTTCTTGTGGTATCTTTGTCAGATTTTGGTTTCAATGTCATATCTTTTCAAAATAATTGCAATGAATCTATTTCTTATGCCTGGCACAACTTAAATTGCAGAGGGATTACCTGGTTTACAGGTCAGAAAATATTTATCCGTGTAATTCTGATAGTTACAGGCAGGCCCATGTATAATAACAGCATATTCTTTCCAGGGTAATTGTTTTATTTAGCATAGCCTAAATTTTCTTTAAAAACATACAAGCATATTCATGAATTTTTAAGTTGGTTATATGTTGTATAACAGTAATACTAACAGTGAAACTTTAATACTTGTTAGAGATTGTATAAAGATATTCAAAACTTTATTTCATGAATATTTAAAACAAACATTCAAGATTTTATCTCTCTTTTATTTCCATGGTACATTTTTGCTCTTTGAAGTGAACTGGTATGTACAGATTACTCTATATTTGGTCATGTAACATCTTCCCTTTCTTTATTAGGAAGCTGTCTTGGTTTTGTGTGTCAATTTGACACAGCTGGAGTTGTCACAGAGAAAGGAGCCTCCCTTGTGGAAATGTCTCCATGAGATCCAGCTGTAAGGCATTTTCTCAGTGAGTGATCAAGGGTGAGGGGGCCCATTCTGGGTGGTGTCATCCCTGGATTGGTAGTCCTGGGTTCTATAAGAAAGCAAATTGAGCAAGCCAGGGGCAGGAATCCACTAAGCAGCACCCTTCTATGGCCTCTGCATCAGCTCCTGCCTCCAAGTTCCTGCCCTGTGTGAGTTCCAGTCCTGACTTCCATTGGTGATGAACAGCAGTGTGGAAGTGTCAGCTGAATAAACCCTTTCTTCCCCAACTTGCTTCTTGGTTATGATGTTTTGTGTAGGAAAACAAACCCTGACCAAGACAGGAGATTTTTTAAGGAACTGATATCCTCTGTTAGGTACTTTGGGGAGTGGAGAATATAAAGAAAATTGAAAGACAATGTTACTTCTCAAAAATATATTTTGTTTTAATTTATTCTTCTCTCATATATCACATCCCGACAAAATTTCCATTTTCTCCTCTCTTCCAGTCTCTTCCCCTCTACCTCTGCTAAATCCACTCTTTCTCCTTTTCCCTTCAAAGAAGAGCAGGTCTCCTAGGGACAGCAACAAAATATGGCAGATCAAGTGACAATAAGACCAGGCACACACCCTTGTATTAAGGCTGGATGAGGCAACTCAGTAGGTGAAAACAGGTTCTAAAAGTAGGCACAAGAGTCAGAGACAGCCACTGTCCCATTATTAGGAGTCCCTAAAGGAAACCAAACTGCTCAACCATAACATTTATGCAGAGTGCCTAGATCAGACCTATACAGGATCCCTGAATGTCAGTTGAGTGTCTGTGAACCCTATATTCCTTGCTTAGTTGATTCTGTGAGTCTTCTTGCAGTATCCTTGACCTCCCTGGCTCCTACAATCCTCCCTCCCCATCTTCCATGGGATTCCCAGAGCTCTGCCTAATGTTGCCTATGGGTCTATGCATCTGCTCACGTCACTCGCTGGATGAAACTTCTCTGATGACAATTATGCTAGGCTTCTGTCTACGAGTATAGCACAGTAGGAATCATTTCATGACTTTTTCTTTTCTTTTTGCAGGCGATGTTTGGTTCTATCCTAAGTCTCTGGGCTATCCAGACTCTGGTTCCTGGCCCTTCAGGTAGTGTCAGATATGTGTTCCCTCTCGTGGTAACACTCTCAAATTGGACCAGTCATTGGTTGGCCACTCCCACAGGTTCGGTGCCACCTTTACCCCAGCACATCTTGCGGGAAGGATGTATTGTAGGTTGAAGGTTTTGTTGTGGGTTGGTTTCCCAGGCACACCGCTGGGAGCCTTGTCTGGTTACAGAAGATGAGTATTTCAGGTTCCATATCCCCCATTACTAGGAGGCTTTGCTAGGGTCCCTGCAATAGATTCCTGGGAGTTTCCATGTACTTAAGTTTCTACCTTTTCCCCAGATGTCCCTGATTCTACTAATCTCGCCCAGTATTCTATCTCTTCATCCCCTCCCATCTGATCTCTCCTGTTCCCATCCCACCAGCCCCAAGTCCATCCACAAAATCTATTTTATTTCCCCTTCTCAAAGAAAACGATCCCTGCTCCTTTTAGCCCTTTTTGATAGGTAGCCTTTCTTGGTCTTTGGTTTCTAGCAAGATTATTCTTTACTTTACAGGTAATATCCATTTATAAGTGAGTACATGCCATGTTTGTCTTTCTGGGTCTGGGTTACTTCACTTGGGATTATTATTATTATTATTATTATTATTATTATTATTATTATTATTTTGCTATTTAAGGTACCCATTGCCTTGTAGAAGCTTTTCAGTTTCATGGGGCCTCACTTTTCAATTGTAGTGCCTGCATTGTTGGTGTTCTGTTCAGGAAGTTGTCTTTTGTGCCAATGTGGTCACAGCTATTCTCTGTTTACCCTTTTGTCAGATTCAGTGTATCTGGTTGTATGTTGACATCGTTGAATCACCTCATCTTGAGTAAGTTTTGTACAGGTTGACTCATGTGGCAATCTTCTGCCATGTCTACATGCCAACATCCAATGAGACTACCAACATTTGTTGAAGATGATTTTTGTTTTCCTATTATATAATTCTAGTATCTTTATCAAAAACCAGGTATTTGTTTGTGGATTTACATCTTGGCCCTGACTCAGTTCAGTTCAATTGATCAATGTGTCTGTTTTTATGCCAACACCATGTGGTTGTTTAAATTATATATCTATGGTACACTTTGAAACCAGGGATGGTGGTACTTCCAGGAGTTCTCTCATTGTACAGAATTGTTTTAGTTATTCTAGGTTATGTTGGTCCACATGAAGTTGAATATTGTTCTTTTAAGGTCTGTAAAAATGTGCTGGAATTGTGATGGTTATTGTACTGAGTCTGTAGATTGCTTTTGACAAGATGGCCAATTTTACTACATTAATCCTACCAAGGAATGAGCATGGGAGATCTTCCCAAATTCTTATATCTTGCTCAATTTCAATCTGCAAAGACATAAAGTTATTGTCATACAGAAAATCCTCAAGATATTTTATGTTATTTGTGGCTATTAGAAAGGGTATTTCTTTCCCCGATTTCTTTATTAGCCTATTTGTCATTTTCTTATAGGAGGGCTTCTGATTTCTTTGAGTTAATTTTGTATCCAGCCAGTTCACTGAATGTTTTATGAGCTGTAGGAGTTTCATGGTAGAACCTTTTGGATTATTTATATATATTATCATATCACCACAAATAACAATACTTTGACTTATTGCTTTCCAATCTGTATCCCCTTGATCTCCTTGATTGTCTTATTGCTCTAATTAAACATTCATATTCTATAATGACTATGTATGGAGAGAGTGGACAACCTGGTCTTGTTCCTCATTTTAGTGATATTGCTTAAGGTTTCTCTCGATTCAACTTGATGATGGCTATCAGCTTGCATATATTGTCCTTATTACATTTAGATATGTGCCTTGTGTCCCTGATTTCTCCAAGATTTTTACAATGAAGGGGTTTTGGATTTTGTTAAAAGCTATTTCAGCATCTAATGAGATGACCATGTGCTTTTGTGTTTTCTTTCAGTTTATTAATGGTAGATTACAATTACAGATGCTCAAAAGTTGAACCACTCCTGCATCTCTGGGATAAAGCCTACTTGATCATGGTGGATGACTTTCATGGATTTGGTGTTTAGTATTTTTGCATCGATGTTCATGAGGTAAATTGGTCTGAAATTGTTTTCTTTCTTGAGTCTGTGTGATTTAGGAATCAGTGTGATTGTGAACTCAAAGAATGAGTTTGGCAATATTCCTTTTGTTTCTATTTTGTGAAATAATTTTAGGAGTACTAATATTAGACCTTCTTTAAAAATTGGTAGAATTCTGTGCTAAAACCATCTGCCCCTAGATTTCTTTGGTTGTGAGACTTTTAATAACGGCTTCAATTTCTTTAGGGATTGTAGGTCAATTTAAATTGTTTATCTGAGTTTGATTTAACTGTGGTAAGTGGTATCTATCAAGAAAATTGTCCATTTATTTTAAATTCAATTTCGTTCAGTTCTCATTTTTGAAGTATGACTATTTTTGGATCTCCTCAGTGTCTGTTGTTGTGCCCCCTTTTGTCTCTGATTTTATTTCCTAATATAGTCTCTGTCTCTTTTGGTTAGTGGGGCTTGTCTATCTTGTGGATTTTCTGAAACAATTCTTTGGCTCATTGTTTCTTTGCACTTCTCTCTTTATTTTTATTTTAGTGATTTCAGCCCCTTTTTATTGTTTCCTGCTGTCTACTACTCTTGGGTGTTTGTGTCTTGGGTGTTTGTGTATTCTACAGCTTTCAGGTGTTCTGTAAAGTTTCTAGTATAATCTCTCAGATTTCTTTACCCAGGCATTAAGTGCTATGAGCTTTTCTCTTAGCATCACTTTCATTTTGTCTCATAAGTTCAGGTGTAATGTGCATTTATTTCTATTGAAATCTAGGAAGTCTTTCCTTTCTTTCTATAGTTCTCCCTTGACCCAGTAGCCATTCATTAGAGAGATTTCATAAATTTGTAGGCTATCTATTGTTTCTATTGTTGAAATGCTGCTTTAATTGTGGCGACCTGGTTAATAACAAACAGTTATTCCAGTGTTCTTGTATCTGTTAAAACTTGCTTATGACCAAGTTTTGGTTAATTTTGGGAAAAGTTCCATGAGGTGCTGAGAAAAAGACATATTCCTTTGTGTAGGGGGTCAACTGTTCTTTAGATATCTTTTAAATCCATTTGGTTCATAATATCTGTTAGCACCATTATGCACCATTATTTCCCTGTCTAGATTTTGCTTGGATTGCTTGTCCATTGTGAGAGTAAAGTTTTGATTTTTTTTTTTTTGAGACAGGGTTTCTCTATATAGTCCTGGCTGTCCTTGAACTCACTTTGTAGACCAGCTTGGCCTTGAACTCAGAAATCTGCCTGCCTCTTCCCAAGTGCTGGAATTAAAGGCAAGTGCTATCATGTCCAGCAAGTATAACTTCTTGAGTTTTTTGTATATATTAGATATTAGCCCTCTATGGGATATAGGAATATAAAGATCTTTCTCCAATCTGTTGGTTGCCATTTTGTCCTATTGACAGTGTCCTTTGCCTTTCAGAAGCTTTGCAATTTTATGAGGTTCCATTTGTTGATCTTTGATCATAAGCCATTAGTGTTCTATTCAGTAAAATTTCCCCTGTACCCATGTGTTCCAAGCTCTTCCCCACTTTATCTTCTATTAGTTTCAGTGTATATGGTTTTAGGTGGAAGTCTTGATCAAGTTGGACTTGAGCTTTGTACAAGGAAAAAACAATGGCTCTCTTTCCATTGGATGGTTTTAGCTCCTTTGTCAAAGATCAAGTAATTATAGGTGTGTGGGTTCATTTCTGGGTCTTCAATTCTATTCTATTGTCCTACCTGCCTGTTTATTTGCCAAGATCATACAGGTATTTATCTATCTATCTATCTATCTATCTATCTATCTATCTATCTATCTATCTATCTATCTATCAATATTGCTGTGTAACACAGCTTGAGGTCACGAATGGTGATTCCACCAGAAGTTCTTTTATTGGTGAGAATAGTTTTTTCTATCTTGGGTTCTTTGTTGTTCCAAATAAATTTACAGATTGCTCTTTCTAACTCTATGAAGAACTGAGTTGGAATTTTGTTGGGGATTTCATTGAATCTGTAGATTGCTTTCGCAAGATGGCCATATTTACAATATTAATCTTGCTAATCCATGATCATGGGATATCTTTCTATCTTTTGAGATCTTCAATTTCTTTATTCAGTGACTTGAAGTTCTTGTCATACTCATCTTTCACTTGCTTAATTAGAGACACATCAAAGTATTTTATATTATTTGTGACTATTGTGAATGATGTCGTTTACTTGATTTCTTACTCAGCCAGTTTATACTTTGAGTACAGGAATGCTACTGATTTGCTTCAGTTAATTTCATATCTGTCCACTTTGCTGAAGTTGTATATCAGGTTTAGGAGTACTTTGGTAGAATTTTTGGTGTCACTTAATCATATGATCATAGCATCTACACACAGTGATATTTTGATTTCTTCCTCTTCAATTTGGATCCCTTTGACCACCCTTTGTTGATTAATTGCTCTGGCTAGGACTTCAAGTACTATAGGTAGGGAGAGAGTGGGAAGCCTTGTCTAGCCCCTGTTTTTAGTGGTATTGCTTCAAGTTTCTCTCTTTTTAGTTTGATGTTGGTTACTGGTTTACTGGATATTGCTTTTGCCATGTTTAGGTATGGGCCTTGAATTCCTGATCTTTCCAAGACTTTTACAATGAAGGGGTATTGAATTTTGTCAATGCATTCTCAGCCTCTCATGAGATGATCATATATGTGTGTGTGTGTGTGTGTGTGTGTGTGTGTGTGTGTGTGTGTTTTAACTTGAGTTTGTTTATGGGTGGGTTATTTTGATAGATTTTCATATAAGGAACCATCCCTGTATACCTGGGATGAAGCTTACTCTATTGTGATGGATGATTGTTTTGATGTATTCTTGAATTTTGTTTTCAAGAATTTTACTGAGTATTTTTGCAGAAATAGGCATAAGGGAAATTGGTCTGAAGTTCTCTTTCTTTGTTGGGTCTTTGTGTGGTTTAGGTATCAGAGTAATTGTAGCTTCATTGAACAAATTGGGTAGAGTACCTTCTGTTTCCATTTTGTGCAATTGTTTGAGGAATATTGATATTAGGTCTTCTTTGAAGGTCTGATAGAACTCTGCACTGAGCCCATCTGGTCCAGGGCTTTTTTTGTTTGGGAGACTATTAATGACTGCTTCTATTTCTTTAGGGGTTATGGGACTGTTTAGATCATTTATCTGATCCTGATTTATCTTTGGTACCTGGTATCTGCCTAGAAAATTGTCCATTTCATCCAAATTTTCCAGTTTTGGTGAGTATAGCCTTTTCTAATAGGATCTGATTTTTTTTTCTCCTCAGTTTCTGTTGTTATTTCTCCCTTTTCGTTTCTGATTTTGTTAATTAGGATACTGTCTCTGTGCCCTCTGATTAGTCTGGCTAAGAGTTTATCTATCCTGTTGATTTTCTCAAAGAACCAGCTACTGGATTTGTTGATTCTTTGTATAGTTCTTTTTGATTCCACTTGGTTGATATCAGCCTTGAATTTGGTATTTCCTGACATTTACTTCTCAAGTGTGTATTTGCTTCTTTTTTTTTCTAAAGATTTCAGGTGTGCTGTTAAGCTGCTAGTGTATGCTCTCTCCCTTTTGTTGTTTTGTTGTTGTTGTTGTTTGTTTGTTTGTTTGTTTGGTTGGTTGGTTGGTTTTTTGAAGGCTCTCAGAGCTTTGAGTTTTCCTCTTATCACTGCTTTCATTGTGTCCAATATGTTTGAGTATGTTGTGTCTTCATTTTCATTAAACTCTAGAAAGTCTTTAATTTCTTTCTTTAGTTCTTCCTTGACCAAGTTATCATTGAGTACTACGTTGTTCAACTCCATGTAAATATGAGATTTCTGTTGTTTTTGTTGTTATTGATAATTAGCCTTAGTCTGTGGTGATCTGATAGAATGCATGGGATTATTTCAATCTTCTTTTATCTCTTGAGCCCTGTTTTCTGACCAATTATATGGTCACTTTTGGATGAGGTACCATATGATGCTGAGAAGAAAGTATGTTCTTTTTTTTTTAAAAAAAGAAATGTTCTATAGATATCTGTTAAAACCATTTGTTTCATAACTTCTGTTAGGTTCAGTGTGTCTCTGTTTAGTTCAATGTGTCTTCTGTTTCCATGATCTATCTATTGCTGAGAGTGACATGTTGAAGTGTCCCACTATTATTGTGTGAGGTGAAATGTGTGCTGTGAAGTTTAATACATTTTCTTTTATGAATGTGGGTGCCATTTCATTTGGAACATAGACATTCAGAACTGAGAGTTCTTCTTGGTAGATTTTTCCTTTGATGTGTATGAAGTGTCCCCCCTTATCTTTTTTGATAAGTTTTGGTTGAAAGTTGATTTTAGTCAATATTAGAACGGCTACTCTGGCTTGTTTCTTGGAAGCATCTGCTTGGAAACATTGATAGCCAGGCTTTTACTCCGAGGTATTCTCTGTCTTTGTCACTGAAGTGTGTTTCCTGTATGCAGCAAAACCCTGGGTCCTGTTCATATATCCACTCTGTTCGTATATTTCTTTTTATTGGGAGAATTAAGTATGTTGGTGTGAGGAGATGCTGAAGAAGAGTGGTTGTTGCTTCCTGTTGTTTTTGTTGTTAGAGATGGAATTATGTGTGTGTGTCTATCTTCTTTTTGTTTTACTTAAAGAAGGTTACTTTTTTGCTTTTTGTATAGTGTAGTTTCTCTCCTTATGTTGGAGTTTTTCATCTATTAGGCCTGGATTTATGGAAAGGTACTGTGTAATTTTTTTTTTTTTTTTTGTCATGGAATATCTTGGTTTCCCTGTTATACGGTGATGGAGAGGTTTGTTGGGTATAGTAGCCTGGGTTGGCATTTGTGTTCTCTTAGGGTCTGTATGACATCTGCCTAGGATCTTCTGGATTTTGTAGTCTCTGGTGAGAAGTCTGGTATAATTCTGATAGATCTGCTTTTATATGTTACTTGACTTTTTCTCTTATTGCTTTTAATATTCTTTCTTTGTTTTGTGCAATTGTTGTTTTGATTATTATGTGACAGGAGGAATTTCTTTTCTGATCCAGTCTATTTGGAGTTCTGTAGGCTTCTTGCATGTTCATGGGCATTTCTTTCTTCAGCTTAGGGAAATTTTCGTGTATAATTTTGTTGAAGATATTTACTGGCCCTTTAAGGTGGGCGTCTTTGTTCTCTTCTATACCTATTATCCTTAGGTTTGATCTTCTCATTTTGTTCTGGATTTCCTGGATGTTTTGGGTTAGGGGGTTTTTGCATTTTGTTGTTTCAATGTTTTTTATGATATCTTCTGTACCTGAACTTATCTCTTCTATCTCTTGCATTCTGTTGGTTATTCTTGCATTTATGACTCCTGATCTCTCTCCTAGGTTTTCTATCTCAATGGATGTCTCTCCTTTTCATATCTTTATTATTTTTTATTTCCATTTTTAGTTCCTGGATGGTTTGTTCAATTCCTTCACCTGTTTGGTTGTCTTTTCTTGCAATTCTTTAAGGCATTTTTCTGTTTCCTCTTTAAGTACTTCTACCTGTTTGCTTGTGTTCTCCTGTATTTCTTTAAGGGAGTTATTTATGTCCTTTTAAAAGTCCTCTATCATCATCATGATATGTGATTTTAATTAGGTAATTTCCTCGTTTACATTTTCAATGCTATCCCAAAGGTCCCCCATACCCACCCCCCCAATCTCCTACCCACCCACTCCCCCTTTTTGGCCCTGGCATTCCCCTGTACTGGGGCATATAAAGTTTGCAAGTCCAATGGGCCTCTCTTTGCAGTGATGGCCGACTAGGCCATCTTTTGATACATATGCAGCTAAAGACAAGAGCTCCCGGGTACTGGTTAGTTCATATTGTTGTTCCACCTATAGGGTTGCAGTTCCCTTTAGCTCCTTGGGTAATTTCTCTAGCTCCTCCATTGGGGGCCGTGTGACCCATCCAATAGCTGACTGTGATCATCCACTTCTGTGTTTGCTAAGCCCCGGCATAGTCTCACAAGAGAGAGCTATATCTGGGTCCTTTCAGCGAAATCTTGCTAGTGTATGCAATGGTGTCAGCATTTGGAAGCTGATTATGGGATGAATCCCTGCATACGGCAATCAATAGATGGTCAATCCTTTCATCACAGCTCCAAATTTTGTCTCTGTAACTCCTTCTATGGGTGTTTTGTTCCCATTTCTAAGAAAGGGTAAAGTGTCCACACTTTGGTCTTCGTTCTTCTTGAATTTCATGCGTTTGGCAAGTTGTATCTTATATCTTGGGTATCCTAAGTTTCTGGGCTATTATCCACTTATCAGTGAGTACATATTGTGGGAGTTCCTTTGTGATTGGGTTACTTCACTCAGGATGATACCCTCCAGGTCCATCCATTTGCCTAGGAATTTCATAAATTCATTCTTTTTAATAGCTGAGTAGTACTTCATTGTATAAATGTACCACATTTTCTGTATCCATTCCTCTGTTGAGGGGTTCTGTTGAGGGTTCTTTCCAGCTTCTGGCTATTATAAACAAAGCTGCTATGAACATAGTGGAGCATGTGTTCTTCTTACCGGTTGGGACATCTTCTGGATATATGCCCAGGAGAGGTATTGTGGGATCGTCCGGTAGTACTATGTCCAATTTTCTGAGGAACCGCCAGACTGATTTCCAGAGTGGTTGTACAAGCTTGCAATCCCACCAACAATGGAGGAGTGTTCCCCTTTCTCCACATCCTCACCAGCATCTGCTGTCACCTGAGTTTTTGATCTTAGCCATTCTGACTGGAGTGAAGTGGAATCTCAGTGTGTGATTTTAAGTCTTAATCTTGCTTTTGCAGTGTGATGGGGTACCCATGCCATACTATAGTGAGAGTATTGGGTTCTGATGATGCCAAGTAGCCTTGGTTTCTGTTGCTTACCTCTCACAATCTCATTATCTCTAGGGCTACCTGTCTTCACTGTCTCTGACTGGAGTGTGTCCCTCCTTTGATCCTGTTTGTGTCAGAATTCTTCAGAGTCCAGATGTCTCTCTGATCCTGTGATTCTGGGATCCTGTGATCCTGAGTTCCTGGGAGTGTCAGAGCTCCTGGGAGTCAAGCATTAATTGGGTGTTGCAGGGTTGGGTCAGGAGCCAGAGCCCTGGGTTTGCTCTGGGCACAGGTTCAAGCTGGAAGGAATCTGGATCTGTGGCTTGGTTGAGGTTTGTGTTTTTCTGGTTCATTTCAAGGTCCTGGTTACTCTGGGTATTGGGAAAGACATTGTGGCCTCAGCTATGATCTTGGGCATTTCAGAGCACCTGGGAGTTTTGCTACATCTGGGTGATTTAAGAGTGGATATAGAGACAGCAACCCATGTCTGCTCCAGGTGCAGTTTCAGATCAGAAGGAACTTGTGACACTGGCTGTTTGGGGCTTCCTGCATCACTGGATCCTGGAGGACCCAGTTACTCTGCGTGTTGGGGCAGATGTTGTGGTCTCTTCTGGGATCCTGGGCATTTCAGAGCACCTGGGATTTCAACCCCCTCTGGATGTTGTAGCAGTGGGTGCTGAGGTTGCTCCTAAGGACTGCTCAGGTCACAGGCTCAGACCAGAGAAGTGCTTTGACTTTTACATGGGAGGAGGACATTATTTTCTAATCCAATTTACCTGATGTTCTATAAGTTTCTTGTACTTTTGTAGAAATGTCCTTCTTTTTTACTTTTTCTTTTTTTTGGGGGGGGGGTGGTTTCGAGACAGGGTTTCTCTGTGTAGCCCTGGCTGTCCTGGAATGCACTTTGTAGACCAGGCTGGCCTCGAACTCAGAAATCCACCTGTCTCTGCCTCCCAAGTGCTGGGATTAAAGGCGTGCGCCACCACTGCCTGGCTCATGTCCTTCTTAAGGTTAGGAAAGTTTTCTTCTATAATCTAAAAAAAAATATATATATATATATTTTCTGGGCCTTTGTGCAGGGATTCTTTTCCTTCTAATTCTATTATTTTTAGGTTTGGTCTTTTCATAGTGTCCCAGATTTCCTGGATGTTTTGTCAGAGTTTATTCTTTTACTACTGTATCAATTTCCTTTACTGTATCTTCTATACCAGAGATTCTATCTTCCATGTGTCCTATGCTGCTATTGATGTTTACATCCATGTTCATTTTTATTTTCCTAGATTTTCCATCTCCACTATTTCCTCAGTTATTTCTTTATCAGTGCTATTTTCAGTTTTAGTTATTGAGTTTTCTGCATTTCCTTCACCTGTTTCCTTGTTTTTTAAAAATATTTATTTATTTATTTATTTATCTATTTATTTATTTATTTTTAGCTTTTTTGGTCTTTTTTAAAAAATGTAGTAATTAATTTTCTCCAATTGTTCATTTGTTTTCCTGCATTTCTTTAATGCTTTATTTCCTGTTTAAGCAATCGATCATCTTCATAAAGTTGCTTTTAAGACCATTTTTCTGTGCTTCAGCTATATTATAACATGCAGGACATGCTGCAGTAGGATTTCTGGGCTCTGGTGATGCCATATTGCCCTGGCTGTTGTTGATTGTGTTCTTAAGCTTGCCTTTAGGCATCTTGTTTTTGGATAATTATAAGTTTAGTTACTGATTTCTGAGTTTATCTTTGTTAGATTGCTGTTATTTCCCATGGTTTCTGTTTCCTCTCTGGTGATCTGGCCTAAGTGGCCTGTGATTCTGGTGACCAAAAACCACATATCTAGCAGGTTAGCTCTTCTGGGGTTTTAGTGACCTGCATGACCACGGGAGTTTTGGGTGCCAGTGTTGTTTCCAGAGTTCTGGGAACTGGTGTGGCCTCCGTGATTCTGGACAACTTTGTGACCTCTAGGGTTTCAGGTTTGCACATGGCTTCTGGTAGAATAGAAGTCTTCTGCTGGAGTTTGGGCAAGGATATGAAGATGAGGGTAATGGTGCTATTGGGGGAATCTGGGCAAGCTCTAAGGAAGTGTTAAATGTCTGCATGTGGAGACTTACCTGAGGTTTGGATACTAGTGTGGCCTCTAGTATTTAAACTATTTTGAGAAATACTTTATAAATCCTAGATATTTTAAGGTGTATGAAAGTCATTTTACATGTTATTGTATTCATGTGCCAGAAAAGATAGCTCCAGAAGCCAGTTTTCTCTCCATTTAATTTGAGACAGGGTCTCTCTTGCCCTGCAGGCTACCTGGCCTGTGATATTTTGGGCAATATTCCTGTCTCTGCCTCCCATATTCAGGAATTATACTGGGACTATAATGCCAATATACTTTTTAATGCTTTCTAGATATCTGAGCTCAATTTGACAGGATAAGAGTCATTTACCTATTGAGCCCCTTCCCCATTCCTGTAATACATTTATGTTGCAATGGAATTTCAGTGTATGAATTGGTGTAACTCCATGTTGCAACTTCTTATAGCTGGATTTGATTTGTAGAGATAACATACATGGAACCATGACTATATTGGGAATTATTTGAATTCGTGTCAGCCTGTGATTTACAGTGTTTATTCTGAACTACCTTTATGGTTCCTGAATGTCCATATCCTAATCTATAAAATGTGAAAAATATTAGTGGCCTGTTTTAGTTTCTTGGTATCTGTGAATAATAAATCCTTTGTCAGCACATGCAACAAATGATTAGTCTGTAGAAAATGGCAGTTCTTTTTTACCTCTGAGAAAGTATTCCCATTTTTTCCCTATTTGATATTCATTGATGGATGTAAAATTTTATCTTATTAACATTTAAGCTATACAGCAAACAATGAGAATATAAAGTATACAGCAAAAAAAAAAAAGTGAGCAAAGAATTTAATGCAGTTTAGGAAATATAGAGATAGCATACACGCTGGTGTAACATATGCCAGAGTCAAGATATTAATCATTTCTTCCCCCAAAGCTTCCCATAGATTTCAGGTATTTGCAAATCCTGTTTTATGCTAGAAAAGCAGTAGTTTTATATCAAGAGAGGAGAGATTTCTTTTTAGAAAATTATAAAAGAAAGCAAAACATATACTCTTTTGAAACTAGCTGATTTGTTAGACACAGAATTTTTGCAATTCACCTATGGTATTTGTGTCAGCTTTTGTTGTTTGTTTGTTTGTTTGCTTGTCTTTCAGTGACTGAATAGGTTTGCATTGCCTAGACCTCAGGATTCAAGTTTCACTTATTTGTAGTAATGTGAGATTTATATCATAATACTGGAGGAACAGTTAGAGTACAAAGGGAATCACCCTCTAATAACTGAATTAAATGAATACACTTACCAACATGACAGCATGTTTCTTATATGTCGCATTTCTTTTTATAAGGAAATGGTATGGGACATGGGTTATGTTTCTATGTTATTTTTCAAGACTTTTGTCAGTGCTGTGGGTGATACGGACTTCTTTTGTTGTTTTTGTTTGTTTTAGACATTCTAATAATTATAACTAATTTTATGAACTATCATATTATCATATTTTTGTATATTTAATAATATTTGTAGGCATCATTTGCATAATAATATTTTTTTCTTTTTTTCCCTTTTTTTCTTTTTTAGGATTGTTTTTCATTTCATGGATAACAAATGCCACTTTTTTTTTTTTTTTTTTTGAGACAGGGTTTCTCTATGTAGCCCTGGCTGTCCTGAAACTCACTCTATAGACCAGACTGGCCTCAAACTCAGAAATTCCCCTTGCCTCTGCCTCCCAAGTGCTGGGATTAAAGGCGCCTACCACCACACCTGGCCGATAATTTCTTGTTTCATGTATTTTTATTATAGTTTCTAAGACACACAAGAAAAGTCACCATGTAGTAATTGGGAATAATTCCAAAAGCAATATAAAAATACATTATTATCCTGCATATTTACAAGCTTTGATATAGGAAAGTATATTAAACAAATCTTTAGGACCTTAAGTAATATTATATGCCATATATTCAGTGTTTGTATAACTGTTTAAAAACTTTTCTGAGGTAGCCTTTGATTTTTCTCATGCACATTTTGAAGTGCACTTGATTGTGAGTGTTTCTTAGATTGGAAACTTGCCTCTTGCTTAACAGGGAGGTTTTATTTTGGGGGTCCTTCCTTTTACCTCCAGGCAAGGTGATAATCCTCTGCTTTTAAACTATGTCATTTACACATTTGCCAACCTCAGGATTGAAAAGAAGTTTTATTTTTCTCTACCTACCATATGTACTTTATATGCTGGTATTTTAATGAGGTAGCACAGAGCTATGCTTTTAAGTAAAGGAGGGCAATTTCCTTTCTCACTGCTTAAAAGATTGATTTAGTTTTAAACTTTACTAATTTTTGGAGAGAAGTGATTCCACATGAGGGATATTCCTGGAAATTCCAGTAGCAAGTGTGGGGTTTTTAAACATAGATTTTATTGAATTTTTGGGAATTTCACATCATGTTCCCAAACCCACTCATTTCTCAGTCCTTTCATATCTGGCCTCCATACTTGTAGCCTTTCCTTAAAAAGAAAGTAAAATATTAAAATAAAAATTAGTAAAGAAAGAAAGAAAAATCAAACCAAAACAAAACAAGTAAGGGAACAAAAACCCTTCTCACAGACCCCTCTGGGCGATGGTGTGCTTCTCAATCACCCATAGCCTTCTGTATACGGACAGCCTTCTGTTCTAGTCCTCTGTCTTCTTGGCTCCTACGTCACATATTCCTTTGTGTGTAGTAATGGCACTGAAATTTTCATTGAGTCACACACTATATCCTTTAGCCCAAACAGATTTACTCGCAAATATTCATTCCAATGAGTTATTGGTATACCATCAATAATGGACCCTCAGTGAAACTTTTAGATATCCTGTTGTTGCCCAGATATGTGAGATTCCCAGAGTGATGGGTCTGCAAGATCAATCCTTACATGTACTCCAGCAGCTCAGAGATGGAAATGTTAGGGTGAGCCATCCCGAAGCAATGGATCTGGGCCTAAGTGGCAGCTGTGTTGGTCAACACACCAGTTCTCCCTCATTGCCCAGCCAAGAGGCAGGGCTAGTTCTCCCCAGGTGAGAGAGATAGGGAAAGCTCTCCTCAGTGGCCCAGCTAGTCAGGAGTAGGGACAGCTTTTCTGAACCCTTGCCACCAGGGACAGCTTTCCTTCGGGCTAGGTGTATAAAATTCTCCCATGTTGCTCTGGCAAGGGATGGGGAATTTTCACTGAAATATTTCTTAGAGTATGTAAGAAATAGTGCCCACACCCAAATTCCATGGAATGTCAAGAGTAATTTTGTGTCTTGTGTTTCTATGTATAGAATAGGGCCTGCCACACAGTAACTTTATTTAACATACATTTAATATGTTAAATATGCTCACAAGTATTCTTTTATTTTTTAATAATTTTATACATTATATTTTGTTTGTAACCTTCCATCTGACTATTCTTCGTACCACTCTTGTTAGAGTCATTTTCTTTTTTTTTTTTTTTTTTTTTTTATCTTTTTTTTTTTTTATTAGGTATTTAGCTCATTTACATTTCCAATGCTATACCAAAAGTCCCCCTTACCCACCCACCCCCACTCCCCTACCCTCCCACTCCCCCCCCTTTGGCCCTGGCGTTCCCCTGTACCGGGGCACACAAAGTCTGCGTGTCCAATGGGCCTCTCTTTCCAGTGATGGCCGACTAGGCCATCTTTTGATACATATGCAGCTAGAGTCAAGAGCTCAGGGGTACTGGTTAGTTCATAATGTTGTTCCACCTATAGGGTTGAAGATCCCTTTAGCTCCTTGGGTACTTTCTCTAGCTCCTCCATTGGGAGCCCTGTGATCCATCCATTAGCTGACTGTGAGCATCCACTTCTGTGTTTGCTAGGCCCCGGCATAGTCTCACAAGAGACAGCTACATCTGGGTCCTTTCAGTAAAATCTTGCTAGTGTATGCAATGGTGTCAGCATTTGGAAGCTGATTATGGGGTGGATCCCTGGATATGGCAGTCTCTACATGGTCCATCCTTTCATCTCAGCTCCATACTTTGTTTCTGTAACTCCTTCCATGGGTGTTTTGTTCCCACTTCTAAGGAGGGGCATAGTGTCCACACTTCAGTCTTCATTTTTCTTGAGTTTCATGTGTTTAGGAAATTGTATCTTATATCGTGGGTATCCTAGGTTTTGGGCTAGTATCCACTTATCAGTGAGTACATATTGTGTGAGTTCCTTTGTGATTGTGTTACCTCACTCAGGATGATGCTCTCCAGGTCCATCCATTTGGCTAGGAATTTCATAAATTCATTCTTTTTAATAGCTGAGTAGTACTCCATTGTGTAGATGTACCACATTTTCTGTATCCATTCCTCTGTTGAGGGGCATCTGGGTTCTTTCCAGTTTCTGGCTATTATAAATAAGGCTGCTATGAACATAGTGGAGCATGTGTCCTTCTTACCAGTTGGGGCTTCTTCTGGATATATGCCCAGGAGAGGTATTGCTGGATCCTCCGGTAGTACTATGTCCAATTTTCTGAGGAACCGCCAGACTGATTTCCAGAGTGGTTGTACAAGCCTGCAATCCCACCAACAATGGAGGAGTGTTCCTCTTTCTCCACATCCTCGCCAGCATCTGCTGTCACCTGAATTTTTGATCTTAGCCATTCTCACTGGTGTGAGGTGGAATCTCAGGGTTGTTTTGATTTGCATTTCCTGATGATTAAGGATGTTGAACATTTTTTCAGGTGCTTCTCTGCCATTCGGTATTCCTCAGGTGAGAATTCTTTGTTCAGTTCTGAGCCCCATTTTTTAAGGGGGTTATTTGATTTTCTGAGGTCCACCTTCTTGAGTTCTTTATATATGTTGGATATTAGTCCCCTATCTGATTTAGGATAGGTAAAGATCCTTTCCCAGTCTGTTGGTGGTCTTTTTGTCTTATAGACAGTGTCTTTTGCCTTGCAGAAACTTTGGAGTTTCATTAGGTCCCATTTGTCAATTCTCGATCTTACAGCACAAGCCATTGCTGTTCTGTTCAGGAATTTTTCCCCTGTGCCCATATCTTCAAGGCTTTTCCCCACTTTCTCCTCTATAAGTTTCAGTGTCTCTGGTTTTATGTGAAGTTCCTTGATCCACTTAGATTTGACCTTAGTACAAGGAGATAAGTATGGATCGATTCGCATTCTTCTACATGATAACAACCAGTTGTGCCAGCACCAATTGTTGAAAATGCTGTCTTTCTTCCACTGGATGGTTTTGGCTCCCTTGTCGAAGATCAAGTGACCATAGGTGTGTGGGTTCATTTCTGGGTCTTCAATTCTATTCCATTGGTCCACTTGTCTGTCTCTATACCAGTACCATGCAGTTTTTATCACAATTGCTCTGTAGTAAAGCTTTAGGTCAGGCATGGTGATTCCACCAGAGGTTCTTTTATCCTTGAGAAGAGTTTTTGCTATCCTCGGTTTTTTGTTATTCCAGATGAATTTGCAAATTGCTCCTTCTAATTCGTTGAAGAATTGAGTTGGAATTTTAATGGGGATTGCATTGAATCTGTAGATTGCTTTTGGCAAGATAGCCATTTTTACAATGTTGGTCCTGCCAATCCATGAGCATGGGAGATCTTTCCATCTTCTGAGATCTTCTTTAATTTCTTTCTTCAGGGATTTGAAGTTTTTATCATACAGATCTTTCACTTCCTTCGTTAGAGTCACGCCGAGATATTTTATATTATTTGTGGCTATTGAGAAGGGTGTTGTTTCCCTAATTTCTTTCTCAGCCTGTTTATTCTTTGTGTAGAGAAAGGCCATTGACTTGTTTGAGTTAATTTTATATCCAGCTACTTCACCGAAGCTGTTTATCAGGTTTAGGAGTTCTCTGTTGGAATTTTTAGGGTCACTTATATATACTATCATATCATCTGCAAAAAGTGATATTTTGACTTCCTCTTTTCCAATTTGTATCCCCTTGATCTCCTTTTGTTGTCGAATCGCTCTGGCTAATACTTCAAGTACTATGTTGAAAAGGTAGGGAGAAAGTGGGCAGCCTTGTCTAGTCCCTGATTTTAGTGGGATTGCTTCCAGCTTCTCTCCATTTACTTTGATGTTGGCTACTGGTTTGCTGTAGATTGCTTTTATCATGTTTAGGTATTGGCCTTGAATTCCTGATCTTTCCAGAACTTTTATCATGAATGGGTGTTGGATCTTGTCAAATGCTTTTTCTGCATCTAACGAGATGATCATGTGGTTTTTGTCTTTGAGTTTGTTTATATAATGGATTACATTGATGGATTTTCGTATATTAAACCATCCCTGCATCCCTGGAATAAAACCTACTTGGTCAGGATGGATGATTGCTTTAATGTGTTCTTGGATTCGGTTAGCGAGAATTTTATTAAGAATTTTTGCATCGATGTTCATAAGAGAAATTGGTCTGAAGTTCTCTATCTTTGTTGGATCTTTCTGTGGTTTAGGTATCAGAGTAATAGTGGCTTCATAAAATGAGTTGGGTAGAATACCTTCTACTTCTATCTTGTGAAAAAGTTTGTGCAGAACTGGAGTTAGATCTTCTTTGAAGGTCTGATAGAACTCTGCACTAAACCCGTCTGGTCCTGGGCTTTTTTTGGCTGGGAGACTATTAATAACTGCTTCTATTTCTTTAGGGGATATGGGACTGTTTAGAAGGTCAACTTGATCCTGATTCAACTTTGGTACCTGGTATCTGTCCAGAAATTTGTCCATTTCGTCCAGGTTTTCCAGTTTTGTTGAGTATAGCCTTTTGTAGAAGGATCTGATGGTGTTTTGGATTTCTTCAGGATCTGTTGTTATGTCTCCCTTTTCATTTCTGATTTTGTTAATTAGGATTTTGTCCCTGTGCCCTTTAGTGAGTGTAGCTAAGGGTTTATCTATCTTGTTGATTTTCTCAAAGAACCAACTCCTCGTTTGGTTAATTCTTTGAATAGTTCTTCTTGTTTCCACTTGGTTGATTTCACCCCTGAGTTTGATTATTTCCTGCCGTCTACTCCTCTTGGGTGAATTTGCTTCCTTTTTTTCTAGAGCTTTTAGATGTGTTGTCAAGCTGCTAGTATGTGCTCTCTCCCGTTTTTTCTTGAAGGCACTCATAGCTATGAGTTTCCCTCTTAGAAATGCTTTCATTGTGTCCCAAATGTTTGGGTACGTTGTGGCTTCATTTTCATTAAACTCTAAAAAGTCTTTAATTTCTTTCTTTATTCCTTCCTTGACCAAGGTATCATTGAGAAGAGTGTTGTTCAGTTTCCATGTGAATGTTGGCTTTCTGTTATTTATTTTGTTATTGAAGATCAGCCTTAGTGCATGGTGATCTGATAGGATACATGGGACAATTTCAATATTTTTGAATCTGTTGAGGCCTGATTTGTGACCTATTATGTGGTCAATTTTGGAGAAGGTACCATGAGGTGCTGAGAAGAAGGTATATCCTTTTGTTTTAGGATAAAATGTTCTGTAGATATCTGTCAGATCCATTTGTTTCATCACTTCTGTTAGTTTCAGTGTGTCCCTGTTTAGTTTCTGTTTCCATGATCTGTCCATTGGTGAAAGTGGTGTGTTGAAGTCTCCCACTATTATTGTGTGAGGCGCAATGTGTGCTTTGAGCTTTACTAAAGTTTCTTTAGTGAATGTGGCTGCTCTTGTATTTGGAGCATAGATATTCAGAATTGAGAGTTCCTCTTGGAGGATTTTACCTTTGATGAGAATGAAGTGTCCCTCCTTGTCTTTTTTGATGACTTTGGGTTGGAAGTCAATCTTATCAGATATTAGGATGGCTACTCCTGCTTGTTTCTTCATACCATTTGCTTGGAAAATTGTTTTCCAGCCTTTCATTCTGAGGTAGTGTCTATCTTTTTCTCTGAGATGAGTTTCCTGTAAGCAGCAAAATGTTGGGTCTTGTTTGTGTAGCCAGTTTGTTAGTCTATGTCTTTTTATTGGCGAGTTGAGACCATTGATGTTAAGAGATATTAAGGAAAAGTAATTGTTGCTTCCTGTTATTTTAGTTGTTAAAGGTGGCATTCTGTTCTTGTGGCTGTCTTCTTTTAGGTTTGTTGAGGGATTACCTTCTTGTTTTTTCTAGGGCGTTGTTCCCGTTCTTGTATTGGTTTTTTTCTGTTATTATCCTTTGAAGGGCTGGATTCGTGGAAAGATATTGTGTGAATTTGTTTTTGTCGTGGAATACTTTGGTTTCTCCATCTATGGTAATTGAGAGTTTGGCTGGGTATAGTAGCCTGGGCTGCAGTTTGTGTTCTCTTAGTGTCTGTATAACATCTGTCCAGGCTCTTCTGGCTTTCATAGTCTCTGGTGAAAAATCTGGTGTAATTCTGATAGGCTTGCCTTTATATGTTACTTGACCTTTTTCCCTTACTGCTTTTAGTATTCTATCTTTATTTAGTGCATTTGATGTTCTGATTATTATGTGTCGGGAGGAATTTCTTTTCTGGTCCAGTCTATTTGGAGTTCTGTAGGCTTCTTGTATGTTCATATGCATCTCATTCTTTAGATTTGGGAAGTTTTCTTCAATAATTTTGTTGAAGATGTTTGCTGGACCTTTGAGTTGAAAATCTTCATTCTCATCCACTCCTATTATCCGTACGTTTGGTCTTCTTATTGTGTCCTGGATTTCCTGGATATTTTGAGTTAGGATCTTTTTGCATTTTCCATTTTCTTTGATTGTTGTGCCGATGTTCTCTATGGAATCTTCTGCACCTGAGATTCTCTCTTCCATCTCTTGTATTCTGTTGCTGATGCTCAAATCTATGGTTCCAGATTTCTTTCCTAGGGTTTCTATCTCTAGTGTTGCCTCGCTTTGAGTTTTCTTTATTGTGTCTACTTCCCTTTTTAGGTCTAGTATGGTTTTGTTCATTTCCATCACCTGTTTGTATGTTTTTTCCTCTTTTTCTGTAAGGACTTCTACCTGTTTGATTGTGTTTTCCTGTTTTTCTTTAAGGACTTGTAACTCTTTAGCAGTGTTCTCCTGTATTTCTTTAAGTGATTTATTAAAGTCCTTCTTGATGTCCTCTACCATCATCATGAGATATGCTTTTAAATCTAGGTCTAGGTTCTCAGGTGTGTTGGGGTTCCCTGGACTGGGCGAAGTGGGTGTGCTGGGTTCTGGTGATGGTGAGTGGTCTTGGTTCCTGTTAGTAAGATTCCTCCGTTTACCTTTCGCCATCTGGTAATCTCTGGAGTTAGTAGTTATAGTTGACTCTGTTTAGAGATTGTTCTTCTGGTGATTCTGTTACCGTCTATCAGCAGACCTGGGAGACAGATTCTCTCCTCTGAGTTTCAGTGCTCAGAGCACTCTCTGCTGGCAAGCTCTCTTACAGGGAAGGTGCGCAGATATCTTGTATTTGGACCTCCTCCTGGCCGAAGAAGAAGGCCCAAAACAGGACCTTTCTCAGACAGTGTGTTGCTTTGGCAGTTCCCAGGTGGTACAGACTCTCACCTAAGCAGACTAAATTCCTAAGTTCCTTGGAGTCCTGGGACCAAGATGGTGACCGCTGCTGCTGTGGCTTAGGCCGCCTCCCCAGCCGGGTGGGCACCTGTCCTCCGGTCCGGAAGGTGGCCGGCTGTCCCCGGCCCACACAGGGTGCTGCCTCAGCGCCTCTGTGCTTCTGCCTGTTCCAGAAGCTGTCAGGTTCTCTGGCGCACCCTCTCACCTGTTCAGACTAATTTCCTAAGTTCGGCGGGTCTCGGACCAAGATGGCGACCGCTGCTGCTGTGGCTTAGGCCGCCTCCCCAGCCGGGCGGGCACCTGTCCTCCGGTCCGGACGGTGGCTGGCTGTCCCCGGCCCACAAAGGGTGCTGCCTCAGCGCCTCTGTGCTTCCGCCTGTTCCAGAAGCTGTCAGGTTCTCTGGCGCACCCTCTCACTAGAGTCATTTTCTTATGTGTGTATATATATATACACACATTTTTGTATAAAATACATGTTGACTTTTATTCATTTTGTAGAGTTTTACTAAAAACCTCTTTCTTTTTTCCTTTTCTGTGTTCTTCTTTCCCTAATATATCAACCATATCCTTTTCAATTATAAGTATTTTTCAATAATTATTCACTGATGTGAGTTTTATATTTTGATGAAAGTCTATAACAACAGTCTATAAAAAGAGAAATACTGGGATCCATATTTGTCAGCAAATTTAAAGGAAACTGTGAGTGTCTCTATTCTTACGTACAATTAATCACAAAAAAGCAAGTTGGAATTTTTGCACATTGCTTTATCATTTTTCTGTGTGAAGAAAGTCATCTCATAACATCATCTTAATGGCTGTTTGATAGTCCATGTGCTATCATTTATGTTACTCATCATTACATTGTTTAAAACACATGGCCACTATAAAGTAGACTAAGACAACAGTTCCAACTTTTAGATAACCTTGTGAGATATCTCTATAGAAGCATATTTTCAGTCTGAGGGATGCTCATACACAATAGGGCTGGGAGTATAACTAACTCAGTGGTAGTGTATACTTAACACATAGGAATCCTTAGATTCATTAACACATAATCTGGAATTCTAAAGAATATTTACAAAGAACTTAGTTTTCATCAATACTACATGAAAATGTTAACTTATGATACATTACTTAATAATAATTTACTTAATACTTAATTTTAGATAATTCAAGTATTTTTCTTGTGGGTGTAAGTATACCACTGGAGATTATTTTCCCTCAAAGGACTCAAACTTGTTATCTGTGTTAGTGTAATTTCCTCTCTATGTCTATTTAAGAGTTTTTCTGGTGTATTGCCATGTAGAGTCTTTGTAGATACCACATTCTGGAAAAGTTATGGATAATTTGGAAGCTCATAAGATTTTATTCATAGGCAGCATTAGAAAGAACAAGTTTCCTTTTGTTCTTTTCAAATGTAGTGGTAATTTAGGAATTGAACAATTTGGATGCACATTAAAGAAAAAGTAGAATTTTAAAGAAGCAAATATTTTAAGATAGTTAACTTCCACTTACATTGTACAAGAATATTGAGGATTAGAAATGAATGATTGACATTGGCTAAATAAAGTAGGTGAGTGGGAGTTGGGCAGACCTAAATTTGAACTTTGAATTCAACGTCTTTTTTTTCTTTTTAAAAAGTATTATTAATTATTCCATCTGTTTACATCTTAAATGATATCCCACTTTTTGGTTACCCCTCTGCCACCCCTATCACACTTCTGCCCTCCTGGCTCCCTTTTGCTTGTATGGGAGTGCTTCCGCACCCACCCACACTCTCAGGCCCCATCTCTCCAGCATCCCCCTACTCTGGGGCATCAAATCTTTCCAGAATCAAGGCCCCCCCCCTCATTGTTGTTGGGCAAAGCCCATCTTCTGCTACATATGTCTAGAGCCATGGATCTCTGTAGGTACTCTCTTTGGTTAGTGGGCTAGTCTCTAGGAGAAATGGGTGGTAGGCCAGCCTATAATGTTCTTCCGATGGGGTGAATTCAATGTCTTGTAAGTGGTTAAATAATTTATTTAAGTGCTTTGTGACTATGCAACAAGTTATAGTTGTGATTCCAGTCAAATCCTAGTTAGAATGGCGAATTAAATAATGACATTTTATGAATTTGGTAAATATCAAACTGGTGATCCTTGCATCTATGGCTCCTGATCTCTTTCCTAGGTTTCCTATCTCCAGGGTACACAATACACAATAGTACCTTTGTGATTTCCTTATTGTTTCTACTTCCATTTTTAGATCCTGGTTGGTTTTGTTCAATTACTTGTGTTCTGTTATTCTTTAAGGGATTTTTGTGTTTCCTCTTTAAGTACTACTTCTACCTGTTTACCTCTGTTCTCCTATATTTCTCCAATGGAGTTTTTTTATGTCCTTCTTAAAATCCTCTATCACCATTATGAGATACGATTTTAAATCCACATCTTGCTTTTCCAGTGTGTAGGCGAGTGCAGGACTTGCTGTGGTGGGAAAACTGGTTTCTGATTATGCCAATATATCCTGATTTCTGTTGGTAAGATTCTTGTGTTTGCCTTTTGCCATCTGCTTATTTCTGGTGTTAGATGTTATTGATGTCTCTGGCTAGAGCTTGTTCCTCTAGTGGGTCTGTAAACCTGTGTCATCACTCCTGAGAGAACAGGTCTCACTTGGAGTGACCCCTGCACAGCTGATTGTGGAACAGCCTTTGCTCGAGGGTTCAGATGGTGGACTGGAAGAGTCCTGACCTAGCTGCTCTACTGATCTTGTGTCCCATGTGCTTCTGGCCAGTCCCATCCACACAGTTGTTGGATAGAAAGAGGCTGTTCATATAGCCCATGAGTAAAACACTCGTGAGAGAAGATATCTCTTCTGGTGGTACCCGTGCATAGTGGGCCGTGGAACAGCCTCAGCTTTGTTTGCTTTTTTAACTGTGTGTACATATGTGTGCATATATGCATATGTGTGTATGTTAATGTGTATGTAATTTTTTTTTTTACAAGAAAGGTGCAAAAACTGGAAGTGAATTGAAAAAAGTTCAATGTGCACTGACTTGCATGGTTTCATTAGAGAAGCCTGACTAAGTAAGAAAGGAAAAGAACAGACATGGAGCCACATACAAGAATACTGGGATCGCACCCAGTATTCTTGAGCTGTGCATGCTCTGATGAAGTGCACCAGCAAGGCAACAACCTGAAATCTCAGTGCATTTGTAATGTACAGCATGGTGGAGAGGCATTGGCTAACCCTGTGAGGAGGTCTCTGTAGGTGAGCAGTCTCAAGCATTAGCCACAGGAGAAAGCAAATGGTTCGAATGCTGGTACACACTGCCAACATTCTTAGATGCACCAGATGAAGGCTTTGTCATTTCTCAGTACCTTTACAACACAGTAAGGCCTGAATCTCTTTTATCTGCTGGTTTGGCCACAGCAAATAGTGTTGTTCTCAGGATATTTCTCATCTCTCTTATAATCTATATAGTATTCTTCTGTTACTAAAACTGTGAATGAACATTAAAATTGCTAATAAAAAATTAATCAAGATAAACACTAATAACAAATGTTATTCTACTATGCTTCCCTATTTTATATGTTGATTCATTTTATTTTGATTGATATTAACTCTAGAATTAACTTTCTAGAACATATCAGTGATTCACACTTCTAATTTATATAAGATTCTGCCTTAGAGAAAAATCTATGAGGAATAGCAATTACCTTCTTTTTAATAAAACAGTGTAACAGATTATATAAATTCTTGTTGTATGTTGTCATCACACATTACAAATACATTTTCTAAATCCTTATTCGTTCAGATGAGCCATTAGAAATTGTATATCTCTATTCCTTTTATGTTTTGTTATCCTTCTTTAATGATCTCCTTCTCTGTTATTATTTGGAGGCTATTTTCATCAATGACCAACTTCTAAGGAAAGGTGCTTTTGAGAAGAGTTCAGTCTAAATAAGACCCCGGTGGATTTGTGTCAGATGAATACTTGGCAAGATAATTTTAGGTTCAGGATTTTGACAAAGTCATTCTTTTTGTTGTTCCCCATATCCCAGTGTACTGAAACTGTTGAATGCCATCTTCTTGAACACTATGTGGTAACTGTATTTAGTTTTGAACGTTCTTTTCAGTTTCATTATGTTTTCTTTTATTTCTTCCCTCCTAATTGAACATACCTTTTGAAAAATCAAGACAAGATATTTATCATGCAACATAATCTGATTAGGCTCCCATCTGCCAGTGCCTCACATACCATTGCTACACATCCACTCATTGTAATAGATACATTTAATAATTAATTCATTTATTTATTGTTATTTTGTTTTTATTAGACATTCTCTTTATTTACATTTCAAATGTTATGCCATTTCCTCATTTCCCCTCTGAAATCCACCCTATCCTATTTCCCCTCTCCCTGATCACGTACCCACACACTCCCTTTTTTATTGTTTTTTGGGTTTTTATTTGTTGTTGTTTTGTTTTCATTTTTTTAGTAGATATTTTCTTTATTTACATTTCAAATGCTATCCCAAAAGGCTCTTATACCCTCCACCTGCCCTGCTCCCCAACCCACAGACTATAGCTACCTGGCCCTGGAATTCTTCTATACTGGGGCACATAATCTTCACAAGACAAAGGGCCTCTCCTCTCATTGACATCCTACTAGGCCATCCTCTGCTACATGTGCAATTAGAGACACAAGTTCTGGGGGTACTGGTTAGTTGATATTGTTGTTCCACGTATAGGGTTGCAGACACCTTTAGCTCCTTGGGTACTTTACCTCCTCCATTGGGGGCCCCGTGTTCCATCCAATAAATGACTGAGCATCCACTTCTGTATTTGCCATGCACTGGCATAGCCTCACAAAAGACAGCTATATCAGGGTCCTGTCAGCAACCTTGCTGGCCTATGCAATAGTGTCTGGGTTTGGTGGCTGTTTATAATCCCCGGGTGGGGCAGTCTCTGCATGGTCCTTTCTTCAGTCTCAGCTCAGAACTTTGTCTCTGTAACTCCTTCCATGGGTATTTTCTTCCCCATTCTAAGGAGAAACAAAGTATCCAAACTTTGCTCTTTCTTCTCCAGTTTCATGTGTTTTGCAAATTGTATCTAGTGTATTCTAATTTTCTGGGCTAATATCCACTTATCAGTGAGTGCTTATATTGTGTGTTCTTTTGTGATAGGGTTACTTCACTCAGGATGATATGATGCAGATCCATCCATTTTCCTAAGAATTTCATAAGTGCATTTTTTCCATTTTTTTATTTATTAGGCATTTTCTTCATTTATATTACCAATGCTATCCCAAAAGTCTCCCATATCCCACCCCACTCTCCTACCCACACACTCCCACTTCTTGGCCCTGGCATCCCCCCATACTTAGTCATATAAAGTTTGCAAGACAAAGGGACCTCTCTTCCCAATGATGGCCAACCAGGCCATGTTCTGATATATATGCAGCTAGAGACACAAGCTCCAGGGGTATTGGTTAGTTCATATTGTTGTTCTACCTATAGGGTTGCAGACCCCATTAGCTCCTTGGGTACTTTCTCTAGCTCCTCCATTGGGGGCCCTGTCTTCCATCCAATAGCTGACTGTGAGCATCCACTTTGGTGTTTGCCAGGCTCCGGCATAGCCTCATAAAAGACAACTGTATCAGGGTCCTTTCAGCAATATCTTGCTGGTCTATGCAATGGTGTCAGCGTTTGGAGGATGATTATGGGATGTATCCCCGGGTATGGCAGTCTCCAGATGGTCCATCCTTTCGTCTCAGCTCCAAACTTTGTAACTCCTTCCATGGATGTTTTGTTCCCAATTCTAAGAAGGGGCAAAGTGTCCAGACTTTGGTCTTCGTTCTTCTTAAGTTTCATGTGTTTTGCAAATTGTATCTTGTATCTTGGCTATTCTAGGATTCTGGGCTAATATCCACTTATCAGTGAGTACATATCATGTGACCTCACTCAGGATGATGCCCTCAACGCCCATCCACGTGCTTAAGAATTTCACAAATTCATTCTATTTAATAGCTGAGTAGTACTCCATTGTGTAAATGTACCACATTTTTTGTATTCATTCCTCTGTTGAGGGGCATCTGGGTTCTTTCCAGCTTCTGGCTATTATAAATAAGGCTGCTATGAACATAGTGGAGCATGTGTCTTTCTTACCAGTTGGAATTTCTTCTGGATAGATGCCCAGGAGAGATTGCAGGATCCTCCTGTAGTACTATGTCCAATTTTCTAAGGAACTACCAGACTGATTTCCAGAGTGTTTGTACAAGCTTGCAATCCCACCAACAATGGAGGAGTGTTCCTCTTTCTACAATCCTCACGAGCATCTGCTGTCTCCGGAATTTTTGATCTTAGCCATTCTGTCTGGTGTGAGGTGGAATCTCAGGGTTGTTTTGATTTGCATTTCCCTGATGATTAAGGATGCTGAACTTTTTTTTTTTCAGGTGCTTCTGAGACATTTAGTATTCCTTAGGAAAAATTCTTTGTTTAGCTCTGAGCCCAATTTTTAATGCAGTTATTTGATTTTCTGGAGTCCACCTTCTTGAGTTCTTTATATATATTGGATATTAGTCCCCTACATGATTTAGGATAGGTAAAGATCCTTTCCCAATCTGTTGGTGGCCTTTTTGTCTTTTGACATGTCTTTTGCCTTACAGAAGCTTTGCAATTTTATGAGGTCAGATTTGTCTATTCTTGATCTTATAGCACAAGTCATTGCTGTTCTATTCAGGAATTTTGCCCCTGTGCCCATATCTTCAAGGCTTCTCCCCACTTTCTCCTCTATAAGTTTCACTGTCTCTGGTTTTTTGTGGTGTTCCCTGATCCACTAAGATTTGACCTTAATACAAGGAGATAAGAATGGATCAATTCATATTCTTCTACATGATAACCACCAGTTGTGCCAGCACCATTTGATGAAAATGCTGTCTTTTTTCCACTGGATGATTTTAGCTCCTTTGTCAAAGACCAAGTGACCTTAGGTGTGTGCGTTCATTTCCTCGTCTTCAATTCGATTCCATTGGTCTACTTGTCTGTCACTATACTAGTACCATGCAGTTTTTAATCACAATTGCTCTGTAGTACAGCTTGAGGTCAGGCATGGTGATTCCACCAGAGGTTCTTTTGTCCTTGAGAAGAGTTTTTGCTATCCTAGGTTTTTTGTTATTCCAGATGAATTTGCAGTTTGACCTTTCTAATTTGTTGAAGAATTGCGTTGGAATTTTGATGGGGATTGCATTGAAGCTGTAGATTGCTTTTGGCAAGATAGCCATTTTTACTATGTTGATCCTGCCAATCCATGAGCATGGGAGATCTTTCCATCTTCTGAGATCTTCTTTAATTTCTTTCTCCATAGACTTGAAGTTCTTATCATACAGATCTTTCACTTCCTTAGTTAGAGTCACGCCAAGGTATTTTATATTATTTGTGACTATTGGGAAGGGTGTTGTTTCCCTAATTTCTTTCTCAGCCTGTTTTTCCTTTGTGTAGAAAAGGCCGTTGACTTGTTTGAGATAATTTTATATCCAGATACTTCACTGAAGCTGTTTTTCAGGTTTAGGAGTTCTCTGCTGGAATTATTAGGGTCACTTATATATACTATGATATCATCTGCCAAAAGTGATATTTTGACTTTTTCCTTTCCAATTTCTATCCCCTTGATCTCCTTTTGTTGTCAAATTGCTCTGGCTAGGATTTCAGCTACTATGTTGAATATGTAGGGAGAAAGTTGGCAGCCTTGTCTAGTACCTGATTTTAGTGGGATTGCTTCCAGCTTCTCACCATTTACTTTGATGTTGGCTACTGGTTTGCTGTAGATTGCTTTTATCATGTTTAGGTATGGGTCTTGAATTCCTGATCTTTCGAAGACTTTTATCATGAATGGGTGTTGGATTTTTCAAATGCTTTCTTCACATCTAAGGAGATGGTTATGTGGTTTTTGTCTTTTAGTTTGTTTATATAGTGGATTACTTTGATGGATTGCTGTATATTAAACCATTCTTGCATCCCTGGAATGAAACCTACTTGGTCAGGAGGGATGATTGTTTTGATGTGTTCTTATATTGGTTAGCAATAATTTTATTGAGTATTTTTGCAGAAATAGTCATAAGGGAATTGGTCTGAAGTTCTCTATCTTTGTTGGGTCTTTCTGTAGTTTAGGCATCCGAGTAATTGTGGATTCATAGAATGAATTGGGTAGAATACCTTCTGCCTCATTTTGTGGAATAGTTTGTGAAGAACTGGAATTAGATCTTTTTTGAAGGTCTGATAGAATTCTGCACTAAACCCATCTGGTCCGGGGATCTTTTTGGTTGGGAGACTATTAATGACTGCTTCTATTTCTTTAGGAGAAATGGGGCTGTTTAGATCATTAACCTGATACTGATTTATCTTTGGTACCTGGTATCTGTCTAAAAATTTGTCCATTTCATCCAGGTTTGCCAGTTTTGTTGAGTCTAGTCTTTTGTAGAAGGATCTGATGGTGTTTTGGATTTCTTCAGGATCTGTTGTTATGTCTCCCTTTTCATTTCTGATTTTGTTAATTAGGATGCTGTCCCTGTGCCCTCTAGTGAGTCTGGCTAAGGGTTTGTCTATCTTGTTGATTTTCTCAAAGAATCAGCTCCTCTTGGTTGATTCTTTGAATAGTTCTTCTTGTTTCTAATTGGTTGATTTCGCCCCTGTGTTTGATTATTTCCTGCCTTTTACTCCTCTTGAGTGAATTTGCTTCCTTTTGTTCTGGAGCTTTCAGGTGTGCTGTCAAACTGCTAGTGTGTGCTCTCTCTAGTTTCCTTTTGGAGGTACTCAGAGATGTGAGTTTTCCTCTTAGAAATGCTTTCATTGTGTCCCATAAGTTTCAATACGTTGTGGCTTCATTTTCATTAAACTCTAAAAAGTTCTTAATTTCTTTCTTTATTCCTTCCTTGACCAAGGTATCATTGAGAAGAGTGTTATTCAGTTTCCATGTGAATATTGGTTTTCTATTATTTATGTTGTTATTGAAGATCCGCCTTATTCCATAGTGATCTGATAGGGTGCATGGCATAATTTCAATATTTTTGTATCTGTTGAGGCTTGTTTTTTGATCAATTATATGGTCAATTTTGGAAAATGTACCATGAGGTGCTTAGAAGAAGGTATATCCTTTTGTTTTAGAATAAAATGTTCTGTATATATCTGTTAAATCTATGTTTTTCACAACTTCTGTTAGTTTTACTGTGTCCCTGTTTAGTTTCTGTGTCCACGATCTGACCATTGATGAAAATTGTGTGTTGAAGTCTCTCACTATTATTGTGTGAGTTGCAATGTGTGGTTTGAGCTTTACTAAAGTGTCTTTAATGAATGTGGCTGTCCTTGCATTTGGGGCATAGATAATTAGAACTGAGAGTTCCTCTTGGACGATTTTATCTTTGATGAGTGTGAAGTGCCCCTCCTTGTCTTTTTTGATAACTTTGGGTTAGAAGTCAATTTTATTAGATATTAGAATGGCTACTCCAGCTAGGTTGTTTAGATAATGTCTTAGGGTTTTACTGCTGTGAACAGACACCATGACCAAGTCAAGTCTTACAAAAAACAACATTTAATTAGGGCTGGCTTACAGGTTCAGAGGTTCAGTCCATTATCATCAAGGTGGGAGCATGGCAGTATCCAGGTAGGCACGGCACAGGAGGAGGTGAGAGTTCTATGTCTTCATCCAAAGGCTGCTAGTGGAAGACTGACTTCCAGGCAACTAGGGTGAGGATCTTATACCCACACCCACAGTGACACACCCATTCCAACCAGGTCACACCTATTCCAACATGGCCACACGTTCAGATGGTGCCACTCTCTAGTCCAAGGATATACAAACCATCACAGATCATTTGCTTGGAAAATTGTTTTCCAGCCTTTCATTCTGAGGTAGTGTCTGTCTTTTTCCCTGAGTTGGATTTCCTATAAGTAGCAAAATGTTGGGTCTTCTTTGTGTATCCAGTCTGTTAGTCTATGTCTTTTTATTGGGGAATTGAGTCCATTGATATTAAAAGATATTAAGGAAAAGTAATTGTTACTTCCTATTATTTTTGTTGTTAGAATTTGCATTCTGTTCTTGTAGCTGTCTTCTTTTATGTTCGTTGAAGGATTACTTTCTTGCTTTTTCTAGGGCGCGGTTTCCATCCTTGTATTTTTGTTGTTGTTGTTGTTATCCTTTGAAGGGCTGGATTCGTGGAAAGATAATGTGTGAATTTGGTTTTGTTGTGGAATACTTTGGTTTTTCTATCTATGGTAATTGAAAGTTTGGCTGGGTATAGTAGCCTGGGCTGGCATTTGTGTTCTCTTAGTGTCTGTATAACATCTGTCCAGGATCTTCTGGCTTTCATAGTCTCTGGTGAAAAGTCTGTTGTAATTTTTATAGGCCTGCCTTTATATGTTAACTGACCTTTTGTCCTTACTGCTTTTAATATTCTACCTTTATTTAGTGCATTTATTATTCTGATTATTATGTGTTGGGAGGAATTTATTTTCTAGTCCATTCTATTTGGAGTTCTTTATGCTTCTTGTATGTTCATGGGTATCTCTTTCTTTAGGTTTGAGAAGTTTTCTTCTATAATTTCGTTGAAGATATTTGCTGGCCCTTTAAGTTGAAAATCTTCACTCTCAACTACTCCTATTATCTATAGGTTTGGTCTTCTCATTGTGTCTTGGATTTCCTGGATGTTTTGAGTTAGGATCTTTTTGCATTTTCCATTTTCTTTGATTGTTGTGTTGATGTTCTCTATGGAATCTTCTGCACCTGATATTCTCTCTTCCATCTCTTGTATTTTGTTGCTGATGCTCGAATCTATGGTTCCAGATTTCTTTTCTAGGTTTTCTATCTCCAGTGTTGCCTCACTTTGCGTTTTCTTTATTGTGTCTACTTCCTTTTTTAAGTCTAGTATGGTTTTGTTCATTTCCATCACCTGTTTGGATGTGTTTTCCTGTTTTTCTTTAAGGACTTCTATCTGTTTGGTTGTCTTTTCCTGTTTTTTCTTTAAGGACTTGTAACTCTTTAGCCGTGTTGTCTTGTATTTCTTTAAATGAGTTATTAAAGTCTTTCTTGATATCCTCTACCATCATCATGAGATATGATTTTAAATCCGGGTCTAGCTTTTTGGGTGTGTTGGGGTGCCCAGGAATGGCTGAGGTTGGAGTGCTGGGTTCTAATTATGGTGATTGGTCTTGGTTTCTGTTAGTAAGATTCTTACGTTTGCCGTTTGCCATCTGGTAATCTCTGGAGTTAGTTGTTATAGTTGTCTCTGGTTAGAGCTTGTTCCTCTCGTGATTTGGTTAGCCTCTATCAGCAGACCTGGGAGACTAGGTCTCTCCCCTGAGTTTCAGTGGTCAGATCACTCTATGCAGGCAAGCTCTCCTCCTGCAGGGAAGGTGCACAGATATCTGGAGTTCGGTCCTGCCTCCTGGCAGGAGATGAAGGCCTGAAACAGGGACTGTCCTAGAAGCTGTGTCGCTTTGGCCTGTCTCAGAAGCTGTTAGCTTCTGTAGTCTACACTCTCACCTGGGCATACTGGTCTCAGAGGGATCAGGGAACCAAGATGGCTCCCCCAGGTGCTCCAGAAAGGCCTTCCGCATCCGGCGGACACCTCTCCTCTGGCAGGGAAGGTGCCCGGTTGTCTGGAGCACAAAACTGGTTCTGCCTCAGAAGCTGTGTGGCTTCAGCCTATTCTGGAAGCTGTTAGCTTCTGTAGTCCACACTCTTACCTGTGCAGACTAGTCTTGGAGGGATCAGGGAACGAAATTCATTGTTTTTAATAGCTGAGTAGTACTCCATTGGGTAAATGTACCACATTTTCTGTATCAATTTCTCTGTTGAGAGGCATCTAGGTTCCTTCCAGTTTCTTGCTGTTATAAATAAGGCTGATATGAACATAGTGGAGGCATGTGTCCTTATTACAAGTTGGAACATCATCTTGGTACATGCCCAGGAGGGGTATTGCTGTATCCTTCAGTAGTACTATGTTCAATTTTCTGAGGAACCACCAGACTGACTTCTAGAGTGGTTGTACCATCTTGCAATCACACTAAAAATGGAGGAGTGTTCCTCTTTCTCCACATCCTTGCCAGCATCTTCCGTGACCTGAATTTTTGTCCTTAGGCATTCTGACTGGCGTGAGGTGAAATCTCAGAGTTGTTTTGATTTGCATTTCCCTGATGATTAAAGATGTTGGAGTTTTTTCAGGTGCTTCCCAGACTTTGGTATTCCTCAGTTCAAAATTCTTTGTTTATATCTGTACCCCATTTTTAATAATGTTATTTGAATTTCTGGAGTCCATCATCTTGAGTTCTTTTGTATAATCGATAGTAATCCCCTATCTGATATAGTATTGGTAAAGATCCTTTCCCAATCTGTTGGTGGACTTTTTGTCTAATTGACAGTGTCTTTTGCCTTACAGAAGCTTTTCAATTTTGCTAGGTCACATTTATTGATTATTGATGTTACAGCACAAGTCGTTGTTGTTCTGTTCAGAAATTTTTCTCCTGTGCCCATATCTTCGAGGCTTTTCCTACTTTCTCCTCAATAAGTTTCAGAGTCTCTGGTTTCATGTGGAGTTCCTTGATCCACTTAGAGTTGAGCTTTGTACAAGGAGATAAGACCATCCAGATCCTACCCCACCTGGGGATCCATCCCATAATCAGCCACCAAACCCAGACAATTTTGCATATCCCAGCAAGATTTTGCTGAAAGGACCCTGATATAGCTGTCTCTTGTAAGGCTATGCCAGTGTCTGGCAAATATAGAAGTGGATGCTCACATTCATCTATAGGATGGAACATAGGGCCCCCAGTGGAGGAGCTAGAGACAGAAGCCAAGGAGCTGAAGGGGTCTGCAATGCTATAGGTGGAACAACAATATGAACTAACCAGTACCCCCAGAGCTCGTGTCTCTAGGTGCATATGTAGCAGAAGATGGCCTCGTCAGCTAGCATTGGAAAGAGAGGCCCATAGACCTTGCAAACTTTATATGTCTCAGTATAGGGGAACACCAGGGCCAAGAAGTTGGAGTGGGTGGTTAGGGGAGCAGGACTGGTGGAGGGTATAGGGAACTTTTGGGATATCATTTGTAATGTAAATAATGAAAACATCTAATAAAATAAAGAAAAAAGAAAAAAGAAATGCATGATGTACAAATACTAAATAGCAATATATATAAAAGAAAGAATGGATCAATTTGCATTCTTCTACATAATAGCTGCCAGTTGAGGCAGCACCATTTGTTGAAAATGCTGTCTTTTTTCCATTGGATGCTTTTAGCTCTTTTGTCAAAGATCAAGTGACTATAGGTGTGTGGATTCATTTCCGGGTCTTCAATTCTATCCCATTGATCTAACTTTCTGTCACTGTACCAGTACCATGCAGTTTTTATCACAATTGTTCTGTAGTACAGCTTCAGGTCCTGCATGGTGGTTCCATCAGAAATTCTTTTCTTGTTGAGAATAGTTTTTGCTATCCTAGGTTTTTTTTTTTTTTTTTTTTTTTTTTTTGTTATTCCAGATGAATTTGCAAATTGCCCTTTCTAACTTGGTGAAGAATTTAGTTGGAATTTTGATGGGGATTGTATTGAATCTGTACATTGCTTTTGGCAAGATAGCCACTTTGATTATGTTAATCCTGCCAATCCATGAGCATGGGAGATTTTTCCATCTTCTGAGATTTTCTTTGATTTCTCTCTTCAGAGTTTTGCAGTTCTTATCATACAGATCTTTCATTTCCTAAGAGTCACACCAAATATTTTATATTATTTGTGATTATTATGAAGTGTGTTGTTTCACCAATTACTTTCTCCTGTTTATCCTTTGTGTAAAGAAAGGGCAATTATTTATTTGAGTTAATTTTATATCTAGCTACTTCACTGAAGCTGTTTATCAGGTTTTGTGGTTCCCTTGTGGAATTTTTAGGGTCACTTATATATACTATCATATCTTCTGCAAATAGTGATATTTTGACTTCTTCCTTTCCAACTTGTATCCCCTTGATCTCCTTTTGTTGTCTAATTTCTCTAGCTCAGACTTCAAGTTCTAAATTGAATACGTAGGGAGAAAGTGTAAACCATCCACTCCCGATTCCCTGTCTTGGCATTATCCTACACTGGGGCATTGAGCCTTTACAGGACCAAGGGCCTCTCCTCCCACTGATGACCAACTAGGCCATCCTCTGCTACATATGCAGCTGGAGACATGAATCACAGCATATGCACTCTTTAGTTAGTGGTTTAGTACCTGGTAGCTTTAATGGTACTGGGTGGTTCATATAGTTTCCTCCTATGAGGCTGCAAATCTTTCAGATCCTTGAGTCCTTTCTCTAGCTCCTCCACTGGGGACCCTGTGCTCAGTCTAATGGATGGCTGTGAGCATCCACCTTTGTATTTGTCAGGCACTGGCACAGCCTCTCAGGAGACAGCTATATCAGGCTTCTGTCAGCAAGCACTTGTTGGCATCCACAATAGTGTCTGTGTTTGGTAACTGTACATGGGATGGGTCTCCAGGTGGAACAGTCACTGGATGGCCTTTCATTCCATTTTTGCTTCACACTTTGTCTCTGTATCTCCCCCATGGGCATTTTTATCTCCCTTCTAAGAAGAACCGAAGTATCCACACTTTGGTCTTCTTTCTTCTTTTGCTTCATGTGGTCTCTGTGCTTTTTCTTTTATTAGAACACAAACAGACACCAAAAGTAAAAAATAAAATAAGATACAATAAAAACAAACAGTATCTGGAAAAGAGTTCAGTACTATTTTTTTATTCTTTCTACAGCTCTAATGAAATAGAGAGTTTCAACCTTCAGTATAATTGTTATTTTTAGGTTATTAGGCTATTGACAGAAGTGTGAACATCACAAATAATTATTTGTGAATATTTTGTCTCACCTGCAAAAAGCTTCATATCCATTAGGAATACTTTATGCATGCTTTCTCCTCTAAGTCTCTGGCAAACTATGACACCGTTCTACTTCTTTTGATTAGACTACACTTCTCAATAAATTATACAAATACAGGCATTCTAAAATAGTGTTTTCCATTTAGAATATACATTCAAAGTTCATGCATATTGTAGCATGCTTCATACACCACACTTTTATCTACACAATGGAGTACTACTCAGCTATTAAAGAGAATGAATTTATGAAATTCCTAGCCAAATGGATGGACCTGGAGGGCATCATCCTGAGTGAGGTTACACATTCACAAAGGAACTCACACAATATGTACACACTGATAAGTGGATATTAGCCCAAAACCTAGGATACCCAAGATATAAGATACAATTTCCTAAACACATGAAACTCAAGAAAAATTAAGACTGAAGTGTGGACACTATTCCCCTCCTTAGAAGTGGGAACAAAACACCCTTGGAAGGAGTTACAGAGACAAAGTTTGGAGCTGAGATGAAAGGATGGACCATGTAGAGACTGCCATATCCAGGGATCCACCCCATAATCAGCATCCAAACGCTGACACCATTGCATACACTGGCAAGATTTTATCGAAAGGACCCAGATGTAGCTGTCTCTTGTGAGACTATGCCGGGGCCTAGCAAACACAGAAGTGGATGCTCACAGTCAGCTAATGGATGGATCACAGGGCTCCCAATGGAGGAGCTAGAGAAAGTACCCAAGGAGCTAAAGGGATCTGCAACCCTATAGGTGGATCAACATTATGAACTAACCAGTACCCCGGAGCTCTTGACTCTAGCTGCATATGTATCAAAAGATGGTCTAGTCGGCCATCACTGGAAAGAGAGGCCCATTGGACACGCAAACTTTATATGCCCCAGAACAGGGGAACGCCAGGGCCAAAAAGGGGGAGTGGGCGGGTAGGGGAGTGGGGGTGGGTGGGTATGGGGGACTTTTGGTATAGCATTGGAAATGTAAATGAGCTAAATACCTAATTAAAAAAAAATTAAAAAAAAATACACCACACTTTTGAGTAATTTTCTTCAGTATCAGTGTACTGTGATTTATTCGTTTATTAGCAATTGAAGATTCAAGTTATTTCTATGTATTATCTACTAATGACATTATTAATATTATCTATTATTTGCATATTTTGCATGGTATATTTTTATTATTTAGTTTACAAACTACATCTATTGGCATAGGCCTTCCCAATTATTATGTTAAACTCATTTATTGTTTTTATAATGGATTATTTTACAAAGGTATGTGAATTTCATTTTTGTATTGATTATAGACATGTTGACATATTGTACTAACTTGATAAAACCTCTAAGATCCAGAACTGAGATACATTGTCATGCTGACTGAAGCATATATTTAAAATACAGTGAACATTTTCTGTGCAAGAGAAGTCCTGGAGTTTGTAGTCAGGATATTTTATTATTAAAGAGATCTTTTTTCTACAATTCTATTTGATAAACAACCATGGCTAAGACAAGTCCTCCATAAAAGATCATGCATAAACATATTTGTGACTTTGGACCTACTGTAGTAATCCCTTCTAGAGGATTTTGCTATCTTTAACAACACAAAATTGATTTTTGCAGTGAACTGCATGACAGAAACAGTGACTGTTGCATACTTTTAATAACACATTTTGGAGCTGTCTTGGGATAAGCCATTCTCCAATTCTTATTTGCCCTTGAGATTGAGAAGAATTCCTATCTCTAGTGCTGATAATTAGGAGTTAATTTAACTGGAGTTCAAGTTAGCTGTGAACAAATGGATTAACAAGTACCTTATTAAAATTTTAATTTACATTTCATTTATCACATTTAATAGAATCTACTGTTTTTTTTTTTTTTTTTGAGTTAGGAAAGTCATTAATTTTCTAGAGTAGCTTTTGTTATATTAGTTCCAAATATTTTTGTTATTAGCTTTCATACTTAGGACAATTTATTATACAACATAACATAAAAAGTTAAGATACAAAGCACAAAATTTAAATGAAAGACAACTTAATAAATTAACAATTTTAAAATATTTCTGTTTGTATGGATTATAAATTTTGATACCACAGAAAGAATGCTCAATTTACATAATTTTAAGTTATTGTAACTTTTACACTATTATTTGATACTTATCATTTTCATGTTGGAGTAAATAGCTTGGGTCTCAGCTCATAATATTTTGAATTTTCACTATTCATAGTGCTTTATGTCCTTATATCATAAGTATTTTCAACATTTTTATAGGACAATGTCTTATTCACAATTTTGTTTATTTGTTTGTATGCTTTGAGGTAGGCTTTCATTTAGCTGATATTGGTTTTTACCTCGATGTTTTAGTTAAGGTTGCACCTTAACTTCTGATCCTCCTGCCTTTTAGCTCCCATGTACTGGTGTTACTGATATGAGCTCAGTCATGCCCAACATCATAATAGTAACTTTTACAGATGCATATTTTCATCTTGACACATATTGATACAAAAAGTTTCAATGACATAAAATGTATTTTCTATATTACACATATATCATAATTATCACAAAAAAAGGAATAGAGGAAGAAAATGTTGCAGATGCAAATATAAGAAAGATAATAATAAATGTATGTAAATATTCTGTATGTTAAAACAATTTTATCCAAAGTCTAGCCCCTTTAATAACTTGAATATGATAAAAAGAATAATTCATTTATTGATTTGTTCTTAAAAGTGATTTTAAATATAATTCTTGAAGTCTGTTGACTTTTATGAAATGGTTGATGACCCATTTTCATAATGCCAATCTAAGCATTTAAGGACAGAATTCTAATCACCTCAGAGCTTTTTGCATAGGGTAAAACTATGTATATATTTAAAGGTCTGTATTTCATTCTCAAAATTAGTATCCTGTCAAGATATTTTTCAGGTTATATCATTAGAATAGTAAAAGGTAACATTTTCTTAAGATGAGACAAGTGCTCTGATTTTAATGACATCTACTGTTAATGTCAAAAACCCAGATATAGTTTATAATGCTTAGTAATTACAGCAATCTTTCTCCTCTTTTACTAATTATTTCAAGAGAAAGAGGTAAAAAGCTTTAAGAATGGGCATAAAAGGCAGCTATATCGAGTATCTTTTTCTTTCAAAGCAGATAGCTTTCAAATCATTCCATTAGCTGTCATCAGAGTACAAAAAGAATTAATCAAAAATGACATCAATTTCTAGGGCCTGCCAAAACCTCATGAGAAAAACAATACCATCATAAAGAGAAAGAAATTAAAGGTACTGTCCTTGATTCCATAAAGGGATTTGATTCTTCTCCCCTGTGTATCCATATTTGTACTATACAGACTTATATGTAACATATTTGCTTTACTTCCAGATATATTAGTAGTGGCTAATACTCTACTCGATTAATATCTCATGCCTATTTTGCATTTTTTCTGAACAATTTCTTCTTTTCAAATTGCACTTTAATTGGATTATTTTCTTGATTTGGATTTGGGTTTTTATTCTCTGTCATACTTGAAAATATTAGAATATTGATTTTAAATTGTATAGAATTACACCTGACACCATGTAGACTGCCATATCCAGGGATCCACCCCATAATCAGCATCCAAACGCTGACACCATTGCATACCCTAGTAAGATTTTATCGAAAGGACCCAGATGTAGCTATCTCTTGTGAGACTATGCCGGGGCCTAGCAAACACAGAAGTGGATGCTCACAGCCAGCTAATGAATGGATCACAGGGCTCCCAATGGAGAAGCTAGAGAAAGAACCCAAGGAGCTAAAGAGATCTGCAACCCTATAGGTGGAACAACATTATGAACTAACCAGCACCCCGGAGCTCTTGACTCTAGCTGCATATGTATCAAAAGATGGCCTAGTCGACCATCACTGGAAAGAGAGGCCCATTGGAAACGCAAACTTTGTATGCCCCAGAACAGGGGAATGCCAGGGCCAAAAAGGGGGAGTGGGTGGGTAGGGGAGTGGGGGTGGGTGGGTATGGGGGACTTTTGGTATAGCATTGAAAATGTAAATGAGCTAAATACCTAATAAAAATGGAAAAAAAAAAAGAATTACACCTGACACATAAAGCATATACTATTTGAAAACTATAAGAAAAATGGAAACCATATTATATAATTATATATTTTGGGGGAAATCTAAATGAAATATTTGAAGTTCTAATTTAGTATCAGTCATTTTGTGGTTGTTTTCAAATTTTTAATAAGTAATGACCATTTTTGCTTTAAAAAGTAAATGATGACATGCATGGTGGGTGAGAAAGAGACTGGGCTCAGAAATGATAATGGTCATCCAATCTTGAAATCCAAGGAAACTTAATTTGGATTAATTAATTTAGTAGCCAGACCTATAAAGATGAGCACTGTATATTCTTCCATCTGTGTTTCCTAACGCAGACTCTTCAGATATGGGTATGTGGGGCAGTGAGCTGTGCACAGACAGCCTGGTCTCCAGTTGAGCATAGGTCTTTAACCTTGGAACCCCGGTGGGTGGAGATTTCCACCTCCATGCAACAGCAGGAGTTCAGCCATGCCTCCTGGACACCTAGCTCCTGTCACAAGGCTACTGCCTCCCACAGCCCCCACAGGAGAGGTGTCTGACTATCAGTCAAGCAGACAATGTCCCAAGCTCCTGGCATTCTTGCTAGACTCCACCCCCACAGTTAACTGACTATAGCCAGATATGCTCCTCCTCACAGTTACCTGATAGCCCAGCCCACTATAAAAGGAACTGCTTGACCCCTCCTTGCTATCTTTACCTCTCACCTTTCTTACTCTCCTCTCTAGCCCTCCTTCTCTCTCTCCCTTTTCCACTCTCTTTAGGTCCCTCTTTCTACCTTCTCTCTTTCTCTCTGCCTTTCTACAATAAAGCTCTAAAACCATAGACTGTCTCTGCTCATTAATGCCCACTGTGCTTGAATTATGAGATAAGATTTCTCCTAATGAACATCATCTAACCTCTGGCCAGAATGTCTTCCTGTATTCCAGCCATGGACCAAGGACTCTTGCTCACATGAAAACCACCCAGCACCCCCTGTCCTTTCCTCCCTTCAGCTTTGGGGCTGACAAGGTGCCCCAGGGCCCCCATTCTGTTCTCAGCTCTTCTGCAGTATCCAGCATGGGATGCCCAAGGATGAAAACTTGGTACCTAGGGCTGCCCCTTGTCCATCCCCTGCCCAGCTGGCATTCTGTGGCTTCCCACCCCTGAAAAGGGTACAGCAGTCCATCCATGTTCACCTGCCCAGAACACTGGAACTCTGGCGGGAACTCGGGTTTTATCCCACTCCCATTATCCCCAACATCCTCTGCCCTGCATGGGTATACAACATGGAGTAACCACAGAAATCAGAAATTGTACAGAGATCATATGTGGGAAGTGTAGGTGGAATTTACAAGATACAGGTAATTTGACATTGGAAACAAAATTTAGAATGGTTTTTCCAGGTAGTTGAAGTGACACCCAAAAGGTATATATATGAGCATGGTCCCCTATTCATGGATACATTCTACACTTTGGACACAGGACTCTGATAACTTAACTTACATCTGGTCTGTGGACATGAGAGGAGAATCTATTGCTGCCACTTTGCACAAATTCTTACTACATTTACATCTTATCCTTATAGCAACAGACAACACTAATTACTATGCTTCATGAAAGATACCTCTCTTTACAACAAATGGAGACCATAGCAGAAAAGGAGAACTGGACACAGTTCAGAGATCATCAGATTTTGCAGAGTTTAGTTCCAGTAGTTACATTGTTTCACATCTCCTATTCCTATAGTTCAGCAAGGATTGAGGAAAAGAGAAGTGTGTAAAAAACAGATAACTAGGAAATCTACTGCTTCTCTGCTGCTGTGTAAAAGCATGGACCAAAAGTAACTCGGGGGGTTGATTCACTTTATATTTCTGGCAGTTGAATATCAATGGAATTAAAGAAGGGACTCAAGCAGGACACGTTCTAAAGTGAGGAACTGAATCGGAGACGATGGAGGAATCATGCTTACTGGCTCTTTTCAGATGGCTTGTTGATCTTATTTCCTTACTCACTGGAACTACCCACTCAAGTGTGGCACCTCACACAGTGTGCTGGGCCTTCTCATTTCCATCATAAATCAAGAAAGTGTCCCATGGATTATTTACATTATTTGCAGACCACTCTGTTAGAGGCCTTTTCTCAGCTGAAGTCCTTTCTTTCATGATTATTCTAGTGTGTGTCAAGTTGATGAGAACTAACCAGTGCATCTTGCTTCTATATTCCCTTGGGGGAAAGTCAAATGGATCAGAGAGATTTAGGGAAATAAGATTCCATACATTAAATAATGTTATTTGAAATCACCTTTAAAAGTCATATTACACAGGGAAATGTTACCCTTTCTCTTTCTAAAACTTGTTTTGCTTAGAAGGGAACCATTGTATTTTCCAAGGCTGCTCATGTAACAATCAATCATGAAAAAATATTATGCAGAAAAAGGCAACCCATGTCTTGCGAGAATAGATAGTGAATGTTCTACTTTACTCTCTGTCACAGGAATACGAGAAACCCTTTGGAGAACTGTCTTCCAGCCTGGCTCTGAGAATTTGTCTTTATTGAACATTTTGCTGTGAGCATTTTCACTTTTAATTGCTTAGAATTTTATGTCTCTTCCTCAGCATCCTTGCGAAGATACATATATTTTGATCTCAATTTATTATGAGTCTGGTTGTTTGGGAATCATAAGTGATAGTATGAGATGATCACCACCTTAAAGTAGAAACAACACATTTCTCTTCAGTTATGTGTAATTCTCCTTAGAAAACTGTTTTGAAAGACTAATCTTACATTGGAGTGTCACTTAATTACATATCACTAATGACATGGAGTAGAAAATAGTCTATAAATGTTTCTCAAAGTAAAAATTAAAAAAAAAACATTTCTTACCCCAATATTACCAAAAACAAGTAAAGATCATACACCACACACACACACACACACACACACACACACACACACAATTTGTTTTTCTGAGAAACTCCAAGGTTTGCTCAAACTTGACCTTTCCTCTGGGGAAAGCTGTGTAGCTCTTATGGTTCATTCATTGGTCACTCTGTTGTTGGCCAGTTTCTTTGCTTTACTTGGTGCTCCTGAAGGCCTTTTCTGTCTAGGGACTTCCAATCCATTATATCCTTCTCAGTTCCTACAATGTTACTTTTTCTATCAGATCTTCCATTAGTTTTTTTTTTTTTTTCATCTTCATGTTATATTCAAGTCTATTACTAGACTCCTCCATTACTAATAAATTTTGGAAAGAGAGCAAAGCTTATGTATCAGAGAATATTAGTTACAATCATAATATAGAAACCAACTAAGATGGTCAGTCAGTTGAAGAACCTACAAAATTGCACTTAGGTATCCAGCAAAGCTGTCAGTGAGTCTTCATTATCTCAGGGTTACTCAGGTCAGGGTTAAGAGCAAACCATTTATTTTTCTGGGCAGTTATTGTCTCATTCTTAGCTCTCCTGTCCACTTGTCTGTGTTTCCCTGCCCTAAAAGGTCAAGCTTCACCCATTTCTTCTCTGTGGGAGGCACTTTCCTCTCCTCTGCCTCGATTATTTATTTCTTTTCTCTTTTATGGTACACACAGAAGGTTTTTGTTTTGTTCTTGTTTTTACTACATCCACAAGAAGTTTTTCTCTGGCTATCAGAGGCATGCCAGTAATAAACCATGTATTTTTATACAGTGTGATTAACTTGCTTTAAATGTATTGTAATTTAATAGCATGACTATACCCTCTTAAACCACAGACCAGTTAGGACAAGTTTTCTCGAGCATATTTATTATAGTATAGATGGACATTTGTGGGAGCATGTTGAATTTGGTGAAGGAATGTATTTCTCTTCCAGGATGATTTCTTGTGGTATCAGCCTTCCACCTGACTTTGAATCCAAACACTTTAATTTTGTGTCGGCTCCAACCTCTGCTTTTCCCTATGTCTAATTTTTCAGAATGGTTAATTTCTACTAAAGCTCTATATTCTCCAGTAAGTTTTCTCTGACAAATTGCCCCTGTCCTCTGCAGAAGAATAAAAGGATGCATTCAATGAGTCTTATGTGGATACTTCTATTTGATATTTACATTTTAGCATAGTAATTTTATATGTCTATTTCACTGCTTATTTCTAGACAGTTGATGGTGAGATAGCTAAATAATTATGTTTTGCTTCCTGAGAAACCTAGTGTTATGCCCTGTATTTGAGTCAATTAATGGAATATCCAGTAAAGGTGACTTTTTACACACATCATCTAATTTTCCAGATGGCTCATTAATAGGAAGTTTGTGGGTTCTGCTATTCATTTTGTAATGCTGACGATGGCACTCTTCAAAACAATCCGTCAGATTTGATTTTTTTACTTCTTGGTTCTAGCTGAACAAAACTAGGTAGATGTACATCTCTTTTTATTTCAAATAGGAAATTTGGATTTCTAGGTATCTTGGCTATATAACTCCTAATTGTACTGCCTTAAAAAAAAAATCACATTAGTGCCAGCAGCAGGGACACAGGAAACTCACCTGATCAGGGGCTCAAGTTCCTTCCAATAGGTGCCAGCTCCGGGTCACCCTGGGCATGAACTCAGCAGACAGTCCCATGGTCCCCAGAGGACTCTCCACACGATCTTAGGATCACTGGTGAGTGGAACACATCTGTTCCAATCCAATCGTGATGGGCCTGTGACAGTAGGAACAAGGACACAGAAGCCCTGCCTGACCAGCAGCTCAGTTCATTCTGATTGGTGCTGGTATACCTTGGTTTCAAACACATCAGAGAGACCCATGGTCCCCAGAGGAGACACCACTTCCAGGTGCTGTAACACACCCAGGATTTTAGGATTCCAGGATTCCAGGATTCCAGGATAACAAGAGCTTGGTCACACCAGGATCTCAGGGTCTCAGAGGAAGCTTGACTGACAAGAACTCTGACACACCCAGAATCTCAGCTTCATAGGAGCCTGGAATTACAGGATCACAGAGAAAGACTCTGAGGAGTCCTGAATCAACCAGGTTAATAGAAAGGATGGGCTCCAATCAGATATATTAAGGGCAGCAAGCACTTGAGATAATCAGATGGCAGGAGGCTAGCCTAAGAACAGAAGCAACAGAAACCAAGGTTACTTGGCATCATCAGAACCAAACTCTCCCACCATAGCAACTCCTGGATACACCATCACACCAAAAACTCGAGATATGGATCTAAAGTCACTTCTCATGATGATGATGGAGGACTTTAAGAAGGAAATAAATAAACCCCTTAAAGAAATACAGGTAAACAGCTAGAAGCCATTAAAGAGGAAGCACAAAAATCCCTTAAAGAGTTACAGGACAACATTACCAAATAGGTGAAAGAATTGAGCAAAACCATACAGGATCTAAAAATGAAAGTAGAAACAATATAAAAATCACAAAGGGAGAAAACTTTGGAAATAGAAAACCTAGGAAAGAAGTCAGGAGACACAGATGCAAGCATAACAAACAGAGTACAAGAGATAGAAGACAGAATCTGGAATGCAGAAGATTCCATAGAAAACATTGACACAACAATCAAAGAAAATGTGAAATGCAAAAAATGCAAACCTAAAACATCCAAGAAATCCAGAACACAATAAGAAGACCAAACCTAAGTATAATAGGTATAGAAAAGAGTGAAGATTTCCAACTTAAAGGGCCAGTAAATATCTTCAACAAAATTATAGAAGAAAACTTCCCTAACCTAAAGAAAGAGATGCCCATGAACATACAAGAAGCCTACAGAAGTTCAAATAGACTGGACCAGAAAAGAAATTTCCCCATCACATAATAATCAAAACATCAAATGCACAAAACAAAGAAAGGATATTAAATGCAGTAAGGGAAAAAGGTCAAGTAACATATAAAGGCAGACCTATTAGGATTACAACTGACTTTTCCCCAGAGACTATGAAAGCCAGAAGATCCTGGGTAGATATACAAACCCTAAGAGAACAGAAATGATAGCTCAAGCTACTATATCCAGCAAAACTCTTAACTATCATAGACAGAGAAACCAAGGTATTCCATGACAAAAACAAATTTACACAATATCTTTCCACAAATCCAGCACTTCAAAGGATAGTAAAGGGAAAACTCTAACACAAGGAGGGAAACTATGTTTTATAAAAAGCAAGAAATTAATCTTTCAACAAACCTAAAAGAAGATAGCCACATGAACAAAATTCCAACTCTAACAATAAAAATAACAGGAAACAACAACAACTTTTCGTTAATATCTCTTAATATCAATATACTCAATTCTCCCAATAAAAAGACATAGACTAACAGACTGATTACATAAACAGGACGCAACATTTTGCTGCATAAAAGAAACCCACTTCTTTAAAAAAGACAGATACAAGCTCAGAGTAAAAGGCTGGAAAACAATTTTCCAAGTTCCAAGAAGCAATCTGGAGTAGCCATTCTAATATCAAATAAAATCGACTTTCAACCTAAAGTTATCAAAAAAGATAGGGAGGGACACTTCATACTCATCAAAGGTAAAATTAATCAAGATGAACTCTCAATTCTGAACATCTATGCTCCAAATGCAAGGGCATCCACATTCATTAAGGAAACTTTAGTAAAGTTCAAAATACACATTACCCCACACACAATAATAATGGGAGATTTCAACACCCCACTCTCATCAATGGACAGATCGTGGAAACAGAAACTAAACAGAGACACATTGAAACAAACAGAAATTATGAAATGAATGGATTTAAATGGTATGTATAGAACATTTTGTCCTAAAACAAAAGGATATAACTTTTTCTTAACATCTCATGATAACTTCTCCAAAACTGACAATATAATATTTCACAAAATAGGCCTCAACAGATATCAAAATATTGAAATAATTCCATGCATCCAATCAGCTCACCATGAACTAAGGCTGATCATAATAACAATATTAATAATAGAAATCCCACATACATGTTTAAGCTGAATAATACTCTACTTAGTGATAACATGGTCAAGGAATAAATAAATAAATAAATTAAAGACTTTTAGAGTTTAATAGAAATGAAGCCATAACATACCCAAATTTATGGGACACAATGAAAGCATTCCTATGAGGAAAAGCCATAGCCCTGAGTGCCTCCAAAAAGAATCTTGAAAGAGCATAAAGGAGCAGCTTGATAGCACACCTAAAACTCTAGAAAAAAAGAAGCAAATTCACCAAAGAGGAGTAGATGGCAGGAAATAAACTCAGGGTTGAAATCAGCAAAATAGACAAAAAAAAAAAAAAAAAAAAAAAGAAGAAGAAGAAGAAGAAGAAGAACTATACAAAGAATCAACCAAACCAGGAGCTGGTCCTTTGGGAAAATCAATAAAATAGTGAAACCCATAGCCAGACTAACTAGAGGTCACAGGGACATTATCCTAATTAACAGAATCAGTAATGAAAAGAGAGACTTAACAAGTGAATCTGAGGAAATCCAAAAAATCATCAGATCCAACTAGAAAAGGCTATACCCAATATAACTGGAAAACCTGGATAAAATGGACAACATTCTAGACAGATACCAGGTACCAAAGTTGAAACAGGATCAGATTAACAATCTAAATAGTCCCATATCCCCAAATAAAAAGAAACAGTCATTAGTAGACTCCCAATTAAAAAAAAAATGCCCAGGACCAGATGGATTTAGTGCACAGTTCTGTAAAACCTTCAAAGAGAACCGAATTCCAATTCTCCTCAAATTATTCCACAGTATAGAAACTGAAGTTATTCTACCCAATTAATTCTAAGAAGGCACAGTCACTCTGATACCTAAACCACACAAAGTCCCAAAAAAGTAAGAAAACTTCAGACCAATTTCGCCTATGAATATCTATGCAAAAATACTAAACAAAATTCTTGCAAACCAAATCCAAGAATGCATCAAAACAATCATCCATCATGATCAAGTAGGCATCATCCCAGGGATACAAGGATGGTTCAATAAATGGAAATTCATCAACAAAATCCACTATATAAAAACGCTCAAAGACAAAAAGCACATGATCATCTTATTAGGTGCTGAGAAAGCATTTGATAAAATCCAACACCCTTTCATGATAAAAGCCTTGGAAAGATCAGGAATTAAAGGACCATACATAAACATAATAAAGGCAATATTCAGTAAACAAGTAGCCAACATCAAACTAAATGGAGAGAAACTTGAAGCAATCCCACTAAAATCAGGGACTAGACAAGGCTGCCAACTTTCTTCCTACCTATTCAACATAGTACTTGAAGTCCTAGTAGAGCAATTAGACATCAAAAGGAGTTCAAAGGATACAAATCAGAAAGGAAGAAGTCAAAATATCACTATTTGCAGATGATATGATAGCATATATAAGTGATCCTAAAAATTCCACTAGAGAACGCCTAAACCTGAAAAACGCCTACTTCAGTGAAGTAGCTGGATATAAAATTATCTCAAACAAATCAATGGCCTTTCTCTACACAAAGGATAGACAGGCTGAGAAAGAAATAAGGGAAATGACACCCTTCACAATAGTCACAAATAATATAAAATACCTTGATGTGACTCTAATAAGGAAGTGAAAGATCTATATGATAAGAACTTCAAGTCTCTGAAGAAAGAAATCAAAGATCTCAGAAGATGGAAAGATCTCTCATGCTCATGGATTGGCAGGATTAATATAGTTAAAAATGCACATCTTGCCAAAAGCAATCTTCAGATTCAATGCAATCCTCATCAAATTTCCAACTCAATCCTTCACAGAGTTTGAAAGGGCAATTTGCAAATTCATCTGGAATAACAAAAAACCTAGGATAACAAAAACTCTTCTCAACAATAAAAGAACCTCTGGTAGAATCACCATCCCTGACCTCAAGCTGTATTACAGAGCAGTTGTGATACATACTGCATGGTACTAGTACAATGACAGACAATTAGATCAATGGGATGGAATTGAAGACCCAGAAATGAACCCACACACCTATGGACACTTGGTCTTTGACAAAGGATTTAAAACCATCCAATGGAAAGAAGACAGTATTTTCAACAAATGGTTCTGGCTCAACTGTTGTTTAGCATTTAGAAGAATACAAATTTATTAATTCTTATCTTCTTGTACAAAGCTCAAGTCTAAGTGGATCAAGGAACTCCAGATAAAACCAGAGACACTGAATCTTATAACCGAGAATGTAGCGAAAACCCTTGAAGCTATGGGCACAGGAAATTTTTCTAAACAGAACAGCAATGACTTGTGCTATTAGATCTAGAATTGACAAATGGGTCCTCATAAAATTGCAAAGCTTCTGTAAGGCAAAGGACACTGTCAATAAGATAAAATGGCAATGAACAGATTTAGCAAATATCTTTAACAATCCTAAATCGGATAGGGGACTAATATCCAATATATATAAAGAATTCAAGAGGGTGGACTCCAGAAAAACAAATAACCCTATTGAAAAATGGGGTACAGAGCTAAACAAATAATTCTCAACAAAGGAATACCAAATGGCTAGAAGCACCTGAAAAAGTATTCAACATTCTTAATAATCAGGGAAATGCAAATCAAAATAACCCTGAGATTCCAACTTACACCAGTCAGAATGGCTAATATCAAAAACTCAGGTGACAGCAGATGCTGGCGAGGATGTAAAGAAAGAGGAACACTCCTCCACTGCTGGTGGGACGGCAAGGTGGTACAACCACTCTGGAAATCAGTCTGGCAGTTCTTCTGAAAATTGGAATAGTTTTATTATATTTTATTAGGTATTTTCTTCATTTACATTTACAATGCTATCCCAAAAGTCCCCCCCCCTACTCCCCCCACTCCCACTTCTTGGCCCTGGTGTTCCCCTGTACTGAGGCATGTAATGTTTGCAAGACCAATGGCCCTCTCTCTCCAATGATGGCTGACTAGGCCATCTTCTGATACATATGCAGCTATAAAAACGAGCTGGGGGGGGCGGGGCTTACTATAGCGCTGCAGATCTCTTTAGCTCCTTGGGTACTTTCTCTAGCTCCTCCATTGGGGGCCCTATGATCCATCCAATAGCTGACTGTGAGCATCCAATTCTGTGTTTGCTAGACCCAGGCATAGCCTCACAAGTGACAGCTATATCTGGGTCCTTTCAGCAAAATCTTGCTAGTGTATGCAATGGTGTCAGCGTTTGGAGGCTGATTATGGGATTGATCCCCGGGTATGGCAGTCTCTAGATGGTCCATCCTTTCCTCTCAGCTCCAAACTTTGTCTCTGTAACTCCTTCCATGGGTGTGTTGTTCCCAATTCTAAGAAGGGGCAAAGTGTCCACATTTTGGTCTTTGTTCTTCTTGAGTTTCACGTGTTTTGCAGATTGTATCTTGTATCTTGGGTATTCTAAGTTTCTGGGCTAATATCCACTTATCAGTGAGTACATATCATGTGAGTTCTTTTGTGATTGTGTTACCTTACTCAGGATGATGCCCTCCAGGTCCATCCATTTGCCTAGGAATTGCATTAATTCATTCTTTTTAATAGCTGAGTAGTACTCCATTGTGTAAATGTACCACATTTTCTGTATCCATGCTAACTGAATCCAAGAACACATCAAAACTATCATCCATCCTGACCGAGTAGGTTTCATTGCAGGGATGCAGGAATGGTTTAATATATGGAAATCCATCAATCTAATCCACTACATAAACAAACTCAAAGACAAAAACCACATGATCATCTCGTTAGTTGCTGAGAAAGCATTTGACAAAATCCAACACCCATTCATGATAAAAGTCTTGGAAAAAATCAGGAATTCAAGGCCCATACCTAAACATGATAAAAAGCAATCTACAGCAAACCAGTAGCCAACATCAAAGTAAATGGTTAGAAGCTGGAAGTAATCCCACTAAAATCAGGGACTAGACAAGGCTGCCCACTTTCTCCATACCTATTCAACATAGTACTTGAAGTCCTAACCAGAGCAATTGGACAAAAACAGGAGATCAAGGTGATACAAATTGGAAAGGAAGAAGTCAAAATATCACTTTTTGCAGATATGATAGCATATATATGTGACCCTAAAAATTCCACCAGAGAACTCCTAAACCTAATAAACAGCTTCAGTGAAGTAGCTGGATATAACATTAACTCAAACAAATCAATGGAATAGTTTTAATGGAAGATCCAGCAATACCACTCCTGGGCGTATTCCCAAAAGATGCTCCAACTTGTGATAAGAACACATGCTCCACTATGTTCATAGCAGCCTTATTTATAATAGTCAGAAGATGGAAAGAACCCAGATGTACCTCAACAGAGGAATGGATACAGAAGATGTGATACACTTACCCAATGGATTACTACTCAGCTATTAAAAACAATGAATTCATGAAATTCTTAGAGAAATGGATAGATCTGGATGATAGCATCCTAAGTGAGGAAACCCAGTCACAAAAAAACACACATGATATGCACTCACTGTTAAGTGGTTATTAGCCCAGAAGCTCAGAATACCCTAAATACAATATGCAAAACACATGAAACTCAAGAAGAAGAAGACCAAAGTGTGGACACTCTAATCCTTCTTAGAAAGAGGAACAAAATACCTGTGGAAGGATTTTCAGAGACAAAGTACAGAGCATAGATGGAAGGCATGACCATCCAGAAACTGCCCCACCTGGGGATTTATCCCATAAACTACCATCAAACCTAGACACTACTGCATATGCCCCAAAGTGCTTGCTGACAGGAGACTGATATAGCTGTCTCCTAGGAGGCTCTGCCAGTGCCTGAGTAATACAGAACTCGATTCTCACAGACATCCATTAGACAGAGTACAGGTTCCCCAATGAAGGAGCTAGAAAAAGTACCAAATGATCTGAAGGGGTTTGTAGCCTCATAGGAGGAACAACAATATAAACTACCCATTAACCCTATAGATCCCTGGGACTAAATCGCCAATCAAAGAAAAAAAAAAAAACAGAGAGACTCTTGGCTCTAACTGCATATGTGGCTGAAGATGGTTATTAATGTATGGAGAGACTCTTGGGCCAGGCAGCTGGGGTGGGTGGGTTGGGGAGTAGGGGGGAGGTGGAGAGGATAGAGGATTTTCAAGGGGAAACTAGGAAACAGGCTATCATTTGAAGTATAAATAAAGACAATTTCTAACTAAAAAATAAAATTTAAAAAAGAATATAAAATAAAGGTCTCTAAATTTTATTATCATTAAGAATATCTTATTTTAACCCACTTACTATAGAGTTCATTTTTCTCATTTACTTAATATTTTCCATATACAGATATTACAAAACAGAACACCACTTAGCAAATTTACTAATCATTTGTTTTATCTATATAAACTTAGCTAATATTTTATATTGTCTCAGTAGTTATTTTCATGTCATTGCTTATAAGAAGCACTTGATATTAATAGTAAGCATCATGTATTCATCCTTTGTATGCAGTTTTGCTTCCAATTTTTCCTAATATAGAAGATATTTTCAAACACTTCCTCTAATGTGTTGCTTATAAATAAGCCCTGTGCTTCTCATAATAAACCCTCTAATATGAGATAGTTACATCAAAGTGCATTTGTTGCTGCATTTGAGTAGTGTTGTTAAATGCATTCACACACCCCAGACAGAGATAAGCCATCATATATTTAATGAGGCCATGTCTTCTAAGCAGGTTGGAGAATCCAAAGGGTCTTTGACACGGTGTATCTGAACCCCAAGTTATTTACAATGACCAAAAGAGGTGAGAAACTCCAAGTCAATAACCTGGGGACAAGGACAAGGCATGGTTTTTCATGCCTGCTCCCTCTTCCTACTTACACTGTATATAAATCCTCAAGAAAATATCTTGCTACTTGCAGTCTGTTTCAAATGCTCATTCTCTCTCTCTCTCTCTCTCCCTCTCTCTCTCTCAATCTCTCTGTCTCTTATCTCTCTGCCTGTCTCTCTATCTCTCTCTTTCTCTTTATTTTTCTGTCTCTCTATCTGTCTCTGTCTTTCCTTCTTTCCTCTACCTTTCTTTCAGTTTCTCTCCTCCTTCTCATTGTTTTTCCCACCTTGTGATTTCCACACTGGGTTTTATAGTGCACACACAAGATGTACTTGTTGCTTCAAGCAGTTTTAAGAGCTCTTTATGTTTAAAGTTTAATTTTAGTTAAAATACCTTTTGCTTTATGAAAAATCGTGAAGTGTGCAAATATCAGTCATTCTTCCAGTGACAAATTTGAAAGTAAATTAACAACATAGAAATGTGGAGAGGCATTTGTGTGAAGTGGCACTAGACAGTCTATTTCAGTGCAGCCTTTGTAAGTACCTTCTAGATGAGGAAAATATTCCTTCCCCATGGTGTCAAGTGCCTCAGAGTTGCATGGCATCCTCCCTCCTATTAAAGGACCACTTAGTACCATAGGGTGCAATTAAGGCAGTGGAGCCTGGATGGTCTGAAAGGTGATTCTCTCCCAAAGTGCTTCATTTTCTTTATTGTGTGAATAATGGATAATTTCTATATGTGATGCTCCTTGGTTACTCAGTAGTAAGAAAACACTTAGGTATAGACTAGGTGGGAAAAGAATTATATTTCTTCAGTACACCCTCAATTCAAATTTCCTGCAATCATATACTTTGTTTTTCTTGCTCATTCTTAAAAACTTGCATAAAAGTACTGTACTTATATGGTCTATTCTGGAATTTTCTAGAAAAAAATAATTAGGGAAATATTTTTAATTCATTTTATTTTTAAATTTTTCTCATCTTCAATAAAGCCTTTCAGTTTGAATTATACATTCATCTAATAGCTACTAATTCTACCTAATCTCAACCCTAACAGATTTTCAATTGATAGTGACTGTAACAATATTGTATGTTGAAACTACGAGTTTTCTTTTTTAAAAAAATCTACCGTGGAAGACATTTTTCCCTCCTGCTATGATTGTCATTAGCTGATTTATATGTTTTCATATTTTTAAAACATTTCTTTGGCTCCAAATATTTGGGAGCATATTTTTTCTGCACCTATAGATTTAACCTCTTCAACTTTTTCCATTTAGGATTGATATCATATATTTCTTAATATATTAGCCTTTTTATGGTTATAACTTCCATGTTGCTCTTGGTCATTAAGGCTATTCTTCAAGATCTTAATCTAAATTAATCTAAATTTCCTCAATCTAAAATATTTAAAAAATCACGTTTGCCTTTCCTTGTCTTGCTCCCCTTTCCCCTTTGAATGAGAATCATAGCTATGCATTCTATGCATTTTTTCTTTTTCCACTCTTTTTATTTCTCCTGACCATTTATATCATGTTATGATGCAGTCCTCTTGACATCTGAACCTATAATTCAGGGCCATGTAGCCATTTCCAAGATTTTGTCTTTAACAGAACCTGTTTGTGGAATATGCATCTCCTTTTACACCCATACATTATGCTGTGAAAATGGTAACTTCCTTCTTTCAGTCACTAACTGTCTCAGTAACCATCACAGATATTGGCTCCCATAAGTCTTTTTAGGCAGGGAGCCAGAAGTTCACCAGTGTTCCCAGGCCTTAGAGCCACAGCACTGTCCTCACCTAGAAATGGCTGAGAGGCCATTGGCCTCTGTTCCTATCTCAAGCCATCTGAGATTTACACTGAACTAGATGCTCAGTGAGGAGTGGGTGCGGCCACAGCCCGAAGATGGCGCCCCTAGGCTGCCAGGTCTTACCTGTGCCTGACTTCCTCATTACCTCAGACTTAGCCACACCCCAGCTGCCTGCACTGCCTCCTCAGCTCACCTGAGGTGTTGTCACTTGCAATGAACCAATGGACTGCCATTATGTGACTGGGGTGATTGGGAGGAGTCAGTAGGGTATTCGGCCATCACTGGAAAGAGAGGCCCATTGGACACGCAAACTTTATATGCCCCAGTACAGGGGAACGCCAGGGCCAAAAAGGGGGAGTGGGTGGGTAGGGGAGTGGGGTGGGTGGCTATGGGGGACTTTTGGTATAGCATTGGAAATGTAAATAAGCTAAATACCTAATAAAAAATAATAAAAAAATAAAATTAAATTAAATTAAAAAAAAAAAAGGCACACCCGGGGGTTGTTCCAGTTCCTGCATTGCAATGCGAAGTGTTCCTGAATAAACCTGCTTGATGAAGGACAACATGGTGTTGCATCTTTTCTGCTGGTCGGGTGGATGCGACACTCAGGTGATTTATACTCATATTCCAGTCTATAAAGCTCCCCAATGAGAATTCAGGAAGACCTACTATTAGCTCTATGACTCTGTTAGCATGGATGATCCTCTCAACTGAAAATTTTAAATTATGTGTCTTCAATTATTTGTGTGTGTTCACAATGAGATATGCCTCTGAAATTTCAACATCTTGGAGGAGTCAGTTATCCCCTTCCACCAGTGGGTTCTGGGGATATAACTCACATAATCAGGCTTGGAAGTGTGAGCCCTTATTGAATGAGTCACCTCACCAACCCTAGAGGGATCCTTTCTTTATCTGAGTGTTGAATACAGCCCAATTGTTGAATGACTGGATATTTAAATCAGCATTTGACTGAACCCAGAATATAAGTCAACTGTCATAAAGTAGACCACCTGGATACAAGAATAAATCAGAAAATTTACCAAAGTCTAAAAAGCATATTAATGGTAATAAATTATGTATAAGATTCATAGCTTGAAATTTTGAAGCAATAATTTGAGAATTAACCTTGTTTAAGCTCTAGAGTGCTCTGGTGGGTTTTGAAAACACATTTATCAAATAAACGTGTTCTGCTGTTAGTGCCATTGGGAAAACAAGGTATGAGTCTTCAATACCTGTGAGCGAAGCAAAATTAGCTATCTCAAAATATTATAGAATTTATTTAAAGCTGTTTGGCCTAATGTTATGAATGCTACGATATAAATGAGTCTTCAGACTACAGCTATGTTTTTATGGATTTATAATTCAAATTCACAATATGAATATTTTCATACACAAATATTCACTCAAAATGCATAAATTATGAATCTAAAAAAGCTTTTATTTACTTCTTAACCATGAATTCAAGTATTGAAATTAAAGCAATGGTTTGCCATAAAGTTATAGCTTAGCCATACAAGGATTATTTTATATTGTTTTATTATTTATGATATATTAGCAAATTAGTAGCATTTTGACACATAAGAAATTTTTACCTAAAAGTACAGGTAAAACATTTTTTTCTCTGAAATTAAATATTCAGATATTAGTAAGATCTTCAAAAACACGCTTTCTTTAAACTCTTAATATCTTATTGATCGCCACTATAAAATGCTAACTCGGATAACCTTTTGCTTAGTCATGAACATCTTGAACACCAGCAGTGAGCCTAGGTGAGCATTTCACTTCAAACAAAACCATGTTAACTTAGTCCAAACAACAGGTGTGTGAATGTGTATATATTATTTCTCTGTCTTCCCATTTTAGGAGCTATAAATTGATATTATACCCAGAAGACAATGTTATTTTCTTCAACTGTATGACAAATATTTTTGTCCTATATATTAATATTATAGCTTCAATGTGTCCGATTATACCCACTTTGATGAATAAAACAAAAAGACCTGAGAACATTTTCTTCAATGAAAGTACATATAAAAGATTAAGAAGAAATACCTTTCATTGGGAAGAGAGGATCCTTGGTCTAGCAAACTTTATATGTCCCAGTACAGGGGAAAGCCAGGGCCAAGAAGTAGGAGTGAGAGGGTATAGGGGACTTTTGTGATAGCATTTGAAATGTAAATGAAGAAAATATCCAATAAAAAAAGAAGGAATACTTTTCTCTTCCACTATGCTTAGTTATAAAATATGAACTTCTGCCAAGAATGTTGCCGTAAATAGTGTATCATTTAGTATTAGGTAATAATCAGACAGGTTCATAAACATGAAGCATTTGCTTTCTCTCCATGTACACATTGGCTGCTGACACTGGGTGCTTTGAAATAGATTAGTTATATTTGTCACTTGTTATACTCTTCACCTTCACTTCACCTACCTCATCAGAATTTCAATAAAGTTTTTCAGGTTTGTCTGCAACATTACTTTTCTGATAATAAACATATGACCTGTTTTTTAATATTGTATATATTTTATTCTTCTTAAATTTTATGTGTATATGTGTAAATAATATTTCCAAATAGTAGAAACAAAAACATTTTAAGTAGCATATTCTGAAAATAATTAACAATACCTCTGAGAAGAACCTGTTTTTGTCCTTTCTAATGTCTTGCTTAATTGTCCTGTCTTGCTTAATTGTTTACTAATAGACAAGGAACAACAATAGAGCTTAAGCTAGAAACTAACTAAAAATCTGAGTTAAATGTTATGCATTCTTGTGACATAAAATAGAGAGAGGGACTCTGTGACAAAACATTGATTTGTTATTGATTTGTTGATTAAAGACAAATTCATCTACCTAAATATGCTTCTAAAGCAACTCAAGCATCATGGCCCTGGTAAACATTATGTAACTATTAGAAAGCTCCTCCTTAGAAGTGGGAACAAAACACCCTTGGAAGGAGTTACAGAGACAAAGTTTGGAGCTGAGATGAAAGGATGGACCATGTAGAGACTGCCATATCCAGGGATCCATCCCATAATCAGCATCCAAATGCTGACACCATTGCATACCCTAGCAAGATTTTATTGAAAGGACCCAGATGTAGCTGTCTCTTGTGAGACTATGCCGGGGCCTAGCAAACACAGAAGTGGATGCTCACAGTCAGCTAATGGATGGATCACAGGGCTCCCAATGGAGGAGCTAGAGAAAGAACCCAAGGAGCTAAAGGGATCTGCAACCCTATAGGTGGAACAACATTATGAACTAACCAGTACCCCGGAGCTCTTGACTCTAGCTGCATATGTATCAAAAGATGGCCTAGTCGGCCATCACTGGAAAGAGAGGCCCATTGGACACGCAAAATTTATATGCCCCAGTACAGGGGAACGCCAGGGCCAAAAAGGGGGAGTGGGTGGGTAGGGGAGTGGGGTGGGTGGGTATGGGGGACTTTTGGTATAGCATTGGAAATGTAAATGAGCTAAATACCTAATAAAAAATTTAAAAAAAAGAAGTCTATCAACTATAATGTCAATAGCATTGGCTATATGATAGTCCCAAACCAAATAGAAAACAAAGCAATAATACCAAAGAAAAGTATTTCATTCATCTCTTATAAAAGACATTGTCTGCGAGCGGTGGTGGTGCATGCCTTTAATCCCAGCATTTAGGAGGCAGAGGCAGGCAGAATTCTGAGTTTGAGGCCAGCCTGGTCTACAGAGTAAGTTCCAGGACAAGGAGGGCTACACAGAGAAACCCTGTCTCAAAACAAACAAACAAACAAACAAACAAACAACAAAAAAAACCCAAAACAACAACTACAACAAAAAAGATATTGTCCTGTAGGGTTAAAATGAAATAGACAAAATAAGAAATTTCTATGAGTAGACCTTGTGAAAGTGAATTGCAAAGGAGAAGAGGCAGACTGTAAGTCAGCAATGGTCACAGTAGGTGCCCATCCATAACCTGGGCCACAGGATAATACAGACTATATTCTACATGTCCCCAAGTATTAAGAATAGATTATTGGTGCTACCAGTCTGCCATCTGCACCCCTGAGCTGAGGCTTATTCATAGCCTACTGAGCACAGGTCCTGCCAGGAAAGCCCTGCTCTACCTGGAGTGCTTTTACTCCCAGGCTCTGAGGTGAGATAGCCACTTTCTATCCAATAACAGTTTCTAGCTGGGTGGCAAGGAGCACACAGGGCAGGGCACAAGAACAGTAGGACAGCTGGGACAGGCTCCTTCTGCTCTGCCATCTGCACCCACGAGCTGAGGATGTTCCACAGCCTGCTGTGCACAAGTCCCATCAGGAGAGACCTGTTCTCCCAGGAGTGTTTTCACTCCAGGACTCCCAGATGAGATAGCCACGTTCTCTCCAATAACTGTGTGTAGTGGTGCTAGCCAGGAGCACACAGGGTGTAAGATCAGTGAAGCAGCTGAAACAGGATCCTTCCAATCACTATATGCAGCCAGAGCTTGGGCTGTTCCAGAGTCCTCAGTACACAAGTTCTGCCAAGAGAGAGCTAGTCTCCCAGGAGTGCTGACACAGGCTTACAGACCCATAGGAAGAACAGGTTCCGCCAGAGGCAGCAAGACCATCTAACACCAGAGATAACCAGATGGCAAAGGGCAAACACAAGAATCTTACCAACACAAAACAAGACTATTTGGAATCATCAGAACCCAGTTCTGCCACTACAGCAAGTCCTGGATTCTCCAACACACCAGAAAAGCAAAATGTGGATTTAAAATCATATCTCATGATGCTGAGAGAGGATTTTAAGAAGGACATAAATAACTCCCTTGAAGAGTTACAGGATAACACCGGTAAACAGGTAGAAGCACTTAAAGAGGAGACAAAAAAGTCCTTTAAAAAAATTACAGGTAAACACAGGTAAACAGGCAGAAGACATTAAAGAGGAAACACAAAAATCTCTTAAAGAATTACTTGAAAACATGACCAAACAAGTGAAGGAATGGAAAAAAAATCCAGGATCTAAAAATGGAAGTAGAAGCAATAAAGAAATGACAAAGGGAGACAACTCTGGAGATAGCAAACCAAGAAAAGAGATCAGGAGCCATAGATGGAAGCATCATCAACAGAAAACAAGACACAAAAGAGAGAATCTCAGGTGCAGAAGATACCATTGAGAACATTGACACTACAATAAAAAGAATACAAAATGCAAAAAGATGCTACCTCAAAACATCCAGGAAATCTAGGACACAATGAGAAGACCAAACCTAAGGATAATAGGTATAGAAGAGAGCGAAGATTTCAAACTTAAGGGGAAAGTAAATATCTTCTACAAAATAGTAGAAGAAAACTTCCCTAACCTAAAGAGTGAGATGCCCGTGAACATACAAGAAGCCTACAGAACACCAAATTGATTGGATCAGAAAATAAATTATTCCAGACACATAACAATCAAAACGCCAAATGCACAAAACAAAGAAAGAATATTAAAAGCAGTAAGGGAAAAAGGTCAAGTAATATATAAAGACAGACCTTTCAGAATTACGTCAGAATTCATACCAGAAACTATGAAAACCAGAAGATCCTGGGTAGATGTCATACAAACCTTAAGAGAACACAAATGCCAGCCCAGGTTACTATACCCAGCAAAACTCAATTACCATAGATGGAGAAACCATGAAAAACCAAATTTACACAATATCTCTCCACCAATACAGCTCTTCAAAGGATAATAAATGGAGAACTCCAACACAAGGAGGGAAACTACATCCTAGAAAAAGCAAGAAAATAATCTTCTTTAAAAAAACTAAAAAGAAGATAACCACAAAAGACATAATTCTACCTCTAACAACAAAAATAACAGAAAGCAAGCATTTTTTTCCTTACTATCTCTTAATATCAATGGGCTCAATTCCCCAATAAAAAAACCATAGACTAACAGACTGTATATATAAACAGGACTCGACATTTTGCTGCATACAGGAATCTCACCTCAGTGACAAAATCAGATACTACCCTAGAGTAAAAAGATGGAAATTCTCCAAGTAAATGGTCTCAAGAAACAAGCTGGAGTAGTAGCATTCTAATATCAAATGAAATCAACATCAAATCTAGAGTTATCAGTAAAGATAAGGAAGGACATTCCATATTTATCAAATAAAAAATATACCAAGAAGAAATCTCTATTATGAATATCTATGCTCCTAATGCAAGGGCACCCACATTCATAAAAGAAACTTTACTAAAGCTCAAAGCATACATTGCACTGCACACAACATAGTGGGAGATTTCAACACCCAACTCTCATCAAACACAAACTAAACAAAGACACAGTGAAACGAATGGTTTTAACAAATATCTATAGAACATTTTATCCAACAACAAAAATACATGCTACTTTTCAGCACCTCATTGTACCTTCTCCAAAAGTGACCAAACCGATCTTCACCAAACAGATCTCAACAGATACAAGAAGATTGAAATAATCCCATGTAGTGTAGCCTATCAGATCAGCACAGTCTAAGGTTGTTTTTCAATAACAACATAAATAATGGAAAGCCCACATACACAAGGAAGTCAAATAAAACTATACTCAGTGAAAACTTGGTGAAGGAAGAAATAAAGGAATTAAAGACTTTTTATAGCTTAGTGAAAGTAAAGACACAAAATACCCAAACTTATGGGACACAATGAAAGGAGAAAACTTATATCTCTGAGTGCTTCCAAGAAGAAGAGAGAGAGAATACAGTAGCAGCTTGACAGCACACCTGAAAGCTCTAGAACAAAAGGAAGCCAATGAAGTAGAGAGCAGGATACAACCAAACTCAGGGCTGAAATCAACCAAGTGGAAACAAAAAGAACTATACGAAGAATCATCCAAACCAGGAGCTGGTTCTTTGAGAAAATAAACAAAATTGATAATCCCTTAGCCAAACTAACTAGAGGGCACGGAGACAGTTACAAAATCAGAGATGAAAAGGGAGACACAACAACAAAAACCAAGGAAATCCAAAAAGTCACCAGATCCTAATATAAAACCTACACACTACAAAACTGGAAAATCTGTATGAAGTAGACAATTTTCTAGACAGATTCCACATTCCAAAATTAAATCAGGATCAGATTAGTGATATAAACAGTCCCATGTTCTCTAAAGAAATAGAAAGAGTCATTAATAGGCTCCCAACCAAAAAAAGTCCAGGACCAAATGGGTTCAGTGCAGAGTTCTATACGATCTTCAAAGAAGAACTAATACCAATACTCCTCAAACTATTCCATAAACTAGAAACAGAAGGCACTCTACCCAATTTGTGCCATGAAGCCACAATCACTCTGATATCTAAACTACACAAAGGCCCAGCAAAGAAAGAAAACTTCAGACCAATTTCCCTTATGAATATCCATGCAAAAATTCTCAATGAAATTCTTGCAAACCAAATCCAAGAGCCCTTTAAAACAATCATCCATCATGATCAAGTAGGCTTCCCCAGGGAAGCAGGGATTTGTTCAATATACTGAAATCCATCAATGTAATCCACTATATAAACAAACTCATAAAAAACAAAAACAAAAACAAAAAACATGATCATCCCGTAATGTGCTGAGAAAACATTTGACAAAAACCAACACTCCTTCATGAAAGAAGTCTTGAAAAGGTCAGGAATTCAAGGACTGCACATAAATATAGAAAAAGCAATATAGAGCAAACCAGTAGCAAACTAAATGGAGAGAAACTTAAAGCAATCCCACTAAAATCAGGGACTAGACAAGGCTGCCCACTCTCTCCTTACCTATTCAGTACAGCACTTAAATTCCTAGCCAGAGCAATTAGACAACAAAAGGAGATTAAAGGAATACAAACTTGAAAGTAAGAAATTAAACTATCACTATTTGTATATGATATGATAGTATACATGTGACCCCAAAAATTCTACCAGAGAACTCCTAAACCTGATTAACAACTTCAGCAGTGTAGCTGGATATAACATTAACTCAAAAACAAATCAGTAGCTTTCCTCTACATAATAGATAAATAGGCTGAGAAAGAAATTAGGGAAATAACACCCTTCAAAATAGTCTTCAATAACATAAAATACTTTGTTGTGACTCTAACTAAGCAAGTGAAATATCTGTATGACAAGAACATTATGTCTCTAAGGAAAGAAATCAAAGATGATCTTAGAAGATGGAAAAATCTTCCATGATCATGGATTGGTAGGACTAATATAGTTAACATGGCCATCTTGCCAAAAGCAATTTACTGATTAAATGCAATCACCATCAAAATTCCATTTCAATTCTTGATTTAGAAAGAGAAGCTTGCAAATTCATCTGGAATAACAAAAAATTCAGGATAGTGAAAACTATTCTCAACAATGAAAGAACTTCTGTTGGAATCATCATCTCAGACTTCAAGCTGTAATACAGAGCAGTTGTGATAAAAAGTGCATGGTATAGTTACAGTGACAGGCATGTAGATCAATGGAATAGAATTGAAGACCCAGAAATGAACCCACACACCTATGGTCCTTTGATCTTTGACAAAGGAGCTAAAACCATGCAGTGGAAAAGAGACAGTATTTTCAACAAACGTTGCTGGTTCATCTGGTAATTATCATGTAGAAGAATGCAAGTCAATCCATCCCTATCTCCTTGTACAAATCTCTAGTCCATGTGGATCAAGAACCTTCATAAAAAACCCATGACACTGAAACTTATAGAGGAGAAAGTGGAGAAGAGCCTTGAACATATGGGCATAGAGGTAAAATTTCTGAACAGAACACCAATAACTTGTGCTGTAAGATCAAGGATTGGCAAATGGGACCTCATGCAATTGCAAAGCTTTGGTAGGGCAAAAGACACAGTCAATAAGACAAACAGGCAACCAATAGACTGCGAAAAGGTCTTACCAATCCTCCATCTGATAGAGGGCTAATATTCAATATAAACAAATAACTCACAAAGTTAGGCTCCAGAGAAACAAATCACTGTATTAAAAAAAAAATGGGGCACAGATCTAAACAAGGAAGTCTCAACTCAGGAATACAGAATAGCTGAGAAGCACCTAAAGAAATATTCAACATCCTTAGTCATCAGATCAAATCGAAACAACCTGAGATTCCACCTCACTCCAGTCAGAATGGCTAAGATCAAAAACTCAGTTGACAGCAGATGCTGGAGAGGATGCAGAGAAAGAGGAGCACTCTTCCATTGCTGGTAGGATTGCAAGCTGGTACAACCACTCTGGAAATCAGTCTGGAGGTTCCTCAGAAAATTGGACATAGTACTACCTGGGGACCCAGCCATACTACTCCTGGGCCTATATCTAGAAGATCCTCCAACATATAATAAGGACACATCCTTTGCTATGTTCATAGCAGCCTTATTTATAATAATAGCCAGAAGCTGGAAAGAACCCAGATGTCCTTCAACAGAGGAATGAATACAAAGAACGTGCTACATTTACACAGTGGAGTACTACTCAGCTACTAAAAACAATGAATTTATGAAATTTTTAGGCAAATGGATGGATCTGTAGGATATCACCCTGAGTGAGTTAACCCAAACACAAAAGAACTAACATGATAAGCACTCACTGATAAGTGGATATTAGCCCAGAAACTTAGAATACCCAAGATACAATTTGAAAAACACATGAAACTCAAGAAGGAAGACCAAAGTGTGGATACTTTGATCCTTCTTAGATGGGGGTACAAAAGATCATTGAAATGAGTTACAGAGACAAACTGTGGAGCAGAGAGCAAAGGAATGACCTTGCAGAGACTGCCCCACCTGGGGATTCATCTCATATACAGTCAACAAACCCAGACACTATTGTATATGCCAACAAGTGCTTGATGACAGGTGGCTGATATAGCTCTCTCCTGAGAGGGTCTGCCAGTGCCTGACAAACACAAAAGTGTATACTCACAGTCATCCATGGGACTGAGCACAGAATACCCAATGAAGGAGCCAGAGAAAGGACCCAAGGAGTTTAAGGGGTTTGCAGCCCCATAAGAGGAACAATAATATAACTAACCAGTACCCCCAGAGCTCCCAGGGACTAAACCAACAACAAAAGGGTACACATGGTAGGACTCATGGCTACAGATCCATATGTAGCACAGGATGTCCTTGTTGTTCATCAACAGGAGGAGAGGCCCTTGGTCCTGTGAAATCTGTATGCCCCAGTGTACTGGAATGCCTGGGCCAGGAATCAAGAGTGGGTGAGTTGGTAAGCAGGGGGAGGCGGGAGGGTATAGGGGTAGGGAGCTTTTGGAGGGGAGTCCAGGAAAGGGGATATCACTTGAAATTTAAATAAAGAAAATATCCAATAAAAAAGAAAAAATATATATATCTAATAAAAACAATAGATTATTGGTTACTTGAACCTTAAGTTCTTACATATGTACCTACATATGTATAGGGGATAGTATAATGTAAATTTAATTAAAACTTAGCTATTAAAATGTAAAACATGGTTTGTGTCAAACAGCAGTGAGCAGAACAGTATAGAAATTTCTCTAATTCTGAGTGCACTCTCATTAATGCAGTCAATTTCCTAGTACCGTGACTTCTGCAGCACACAGTGACTAAACTGATCCTGATTCTTTTCGTCATGTTGAAATGGAGTATTTTTGTTGTTGTTGTTGGTTCTGTTAGTTGAGATTTTTTATTGAGATATCTCAATGATTATATTCCTGAATATAGTGATTTTGTTCTTTAGTATAATTCTATATAGTGACATTGGATATTTCTTTATGACATTTTTAGTAGATATATTTTAAATGGGTCATGGACATAAATTCTTCTTCTCATTGTTTCACTCTCTTTGTTCATTAATACCTAATTCCACTGATGTTCCTTTCCCAGGCAACAGGGAATAGAGTGGTGAAGAGGACCATAGATAGCCTGGATGTCCTCACAAATCTTTTTGTAGAGAAGGACTACGTATCTTCCCCTAGAAAGCAATGACACTGCATCACTGCATGGTATGGTGATTATAGGATTTATTGTCCAAACTGAGACACTTTTGGAAGTGGAAGGGAGTACTATTAATAATTATACCTGGGCCACAGACATAAACCAAAACCTTCCTGGAAAGCCAGGACATATGGGTATTCCATTATATGGTGACAAGTCAGTGATGTATGAACAGGCTCTTTCAAGCTTATAATGTGGCTTGGTTTGGGATTCTTCTCTAAGATAAAACATTTCACATTGTTCATCCATGTGTATGCTCTGCTTTTGTACATCACATTCTAAACTTTCAAGTCAAAGCAAATTCTTTTATTTCCTATTGTGAAAGAAATAAGCTTTCTTTCAACTTAGAAACTATTCATTATAGCAACATTTTAAAGCTGAGAGGCTTGTTAGTAGTTGTCATTAAAAATATTTTATTAAGTTAAAATGTAGTTCCAACATTTCCTCCTTTTCTTTCTCTGAACTCCAGCTTTCTCTGAAAGTCATACCCAGATCCCGTTTTTCTTTGTTTTTACACACACACACACACACACACACACACACACACACACACACACACACACACTCCTGGATATATAAACTTAATCTACTTAGTACATATAAGGTTACTTAAATATATATGATTATGTGGCTGGCCACTTGATATTTGGTGTTCAATTTGGGAACAACATGCCTGCCTACCTAAATAAGGACAACACCAACAGGCATGATAACTTTAAAGGGGAACATTCATAGAGCTCTAAAGCTGAACCAAAACTACAGCTAAGGAATATTGGAAGCATGAGAAAGCAGTCACCATTCTTGATATTGTCATAAGACAAAAGATTCCAGAGAGCTGTGCAAAACTAGTGGATCCCTGAAATAATTTTTACAAATTCTTAATATGATCACAGTTATTATTAATATGTCAAATTATAAAAAATAATTATTAGAACACTAAGTCTTACAGTTAACTATCTACATTAAACATATGAAGAAAATGTAATTTTTCTGTTTAGGGGATATATCCATTTAATCATATATAATAATGCAGTTCCTTTTAAAAAATCTTAGTTTCTTGCTAATAGAGGTTTCACATTCTGACATGTACGCACTACATTTATCTTAGTCAACATTTCATTACATTGTAACAGCTTTTGTTCTATATCTGTAAACTACCAACTAATTGATGTATATTGGATGCTCACTAAGTCTTTTTTTTTAATTTTTTATTAGGTATTTTCTTCATTTACATTTCCAATGCTATCCCAAAAGTCCCCCATCCCCCTCCCTTACCCCCCAACTCCCACTTCTGCTCACTAAGTCTTGTAATGATTCTATTTTCACTTTCAAATTCACTTGCCATCTATTTGTTCCCTCAATAGTCCAAACGGTTTCTGTCCTTTGGTTCTGTCATTCTAAAATGAGGTGAAGAGTGTCTGTGGCAGGGGAAGGGATTATAATCCCTCCTTTGCCACATGGCCCATCATCTGGAATTTAGCTTGTGCTACATAAAAAAAAGCTAAAACTCTAGTCTGTGGACCCAAAAGAGACCTTGTGCTAGTGAGTTAGTTTCTGTAATAATGTGCTTGTTGCTAGTATAGCTCCTTTAAAAGACCATTTGACTTCTACAACCATTATCATTTTTGAAGTGAATTTATTCTATTTACACATAGAAGAACGAATGGTAGGCTTGACCTCCTAAGCCCCCCCCCCCCCCGCCGTGATCATTCCTTTTTCTTACATTGCTTATCGATCCAGTGACTATGTTTACCCTATCCTTTCATATGGATGTTCTTCTTCTTCTTCTTTTTTTTAAATGTTCTATTAAACTTTACTTTGTCCCTTCTATATGGAGGTGTAATTCCAGAATGGCTTTTGCTAGTATCGAAAAGGAAGATGCTAAATTGTTCTTTCAGAAACTTACACTTGTTGTGTTAGCTTTTTAGGGTTACAATGAAATAATAGAAACTAATTTCCTTGTCAAGGAGGCTGGAAGCTTAAAGGTAAGATGTCCACAGTGCTGAGGTCTGGAGAGAGTCTGCTCATTCCATTCACCAGCTTCTAGCATGTTTGTGGGCAGAGTTAGAGACTTCTTGGCTTCTAGCCACATTATATAGATGCTATGAGTTACACTGTGAAGGGCCTGTGTCCAATGCACATCCTTTTCTTAATTGTAACTGAACAAAAATAGTACCCCAAATGTAGCACTGCAAGAATTGAAGGACTAAAATGTGGAACTTACAAATCAACACATGAAACTATTTCCCATCTTAGTTCACTTTTTCCTCCTATGTACCAATGAGGTAATTCTATCAAAATGTATGACTGTAACTTTCCTCACTGTCTTGAACAGTCTGTCTTTGCCAGATTAATATATTGATGCATTTAATAGAACAGATACTGAAGAAAGAGTCTGATTATTATTCATATGACACATTTTACTCTATCCATATTTGTTTACAATTAATATTTGATGTAAAATATACATAAGCACAACCATGCAATTCATACAATATAAATGTCTAAGTTCTTTCTTATATTCTTTATGCTTCATTATTCTTCCTACCAGTGTCTTTAATTTGGTTCATTTTGACATTTTATGGAGGTTCTTTCCACTACATTTTGCTTTTAGCCATTAGCTTAGCTACTGTCTTAGTCAGGGTTTCTATTCCTGGATGAAACATCATGACCAAGAAGCAAGTTGGGGAGGAAAGGGTTTATTCAGCTTACATTTTCACATTGCTGTTCATCACTGAAAGAAGTCAGGACTGGAACTCAAGCAGGTCAGGGAGCGGAAGCTGATACAGAGGCCATGGAGGGATGTTCTTACTACCAGGCCAGAGATGGTCCCACCCACAAGGGGCCTTTCCCCCTTGATCACTAATTGAGAAAATGCCTGACAGTTGTATCTCATGGAGGCATTTCCTCAACTGAAGCTCCTTTCTCTGTGATAACTCCAGCTGTGTCAAGTTGACACAAAACTAGCCAATAGAGCTAGTAAACTGTAATTTCTTACATATTCTCAAACACGTTGCTTTTATCTCAGGGGATAATAAACACCTTAAGTTTTAGTTTCTGTCTTTCTCTTGGAAATCTCTACCTTTGTGCCATATTGACTGGTAGCCTTAAAAATGAACTATAATAACCTGGATCCACTAAGTTTCAAATGTGTACATCTTTTATAACTTTTGTTTATTTTGGTTTTTTGAGTCAGGTGTGAAAGAGTGAAAAGAGTGAAAGCTGGTGTGGGACTCACTGTGTAGCCTAGGCTGGTCTCCGGTGTCTCCTATCTTTGTTTCTGAAGTTCTAAGGTAAAGTTATGCAATAGGCAAACATACATTACCTGTGTGTCTTCTGAGTAGTGTGTATAATTTTGCTTTAGCTCTAGAATTTAGAAAGATTGCTTCTATATGCCAAAAAGGTGCTTCATGCCCGACCAAGTGAACCCTAAATTTAGGGATTGAATGAATCAATCTAGGAATTGAAGCACTGTTCATCTCACAGATGCATTCTTTAAAGACTATGATAGGGTTTTCCCTTTGCTTGCTTTCTTTCTTTTTTATTTTATCCTTCGAGATTTCTCATTTAAATTCATCGGCTCCCCAGGTTCTCCTCCAAAGTCTATACATTTTTGCAGATAATTTTCATACTTTTAAATTTTTCTCTAAACAGAAGAAAAGTTTTCACAATTGAAACATTTTATGCATGCTTATTGCTTAATGAAGATTATGCCTTGTATCTAAAATTTTAATTGTTTTATTATTTATATTCACATTTTCAGAAAATCCTTCATTATATTTTTTCAGAACAGTCAGGTTATAAGTTTCAATTATTTTTAAAATATTTTCATTAATTAATTACTTTTTACACTCCTTATTTTATTACCACCATCCACCCTCCGACTTTCCACATCTCATAACTCCTCCCTAAATACCTGTCTCCACATGGATGCCCCCACCCACACCCACCCCACCTAGCCTCAAAACTCCTTGGGGCCTGCAGTCACTTGAGGGTTAGGTGCATCATTTTTGAATGAACACAGACCTGGCAGTCCTCTACTGTATGAGTTGGGAACCTCATATCAGCTGGTGCATGAAAGGCCTGGTTGGTGTTCAAGTAGCTGATAGATATCAGGGAACAGGTTAATTGAGACTGCCGGTCCTCCTACTGTATAACCCTTCTCCTCAGCTTCTTTCAGCCTTCCCTAATTCAACAACAAGGGGCAGATGCTTCTGTCCATTAGTTGGGTGCAAATATCAGTATCTGATTCTTTCAGCTGCTTGTTGGGTCTTTCAGAGGGCAGTCATGATGGGTCCCTTTTTGTGAGTGCTTCCTAGCCTCCATAATAGTGTCAGGTCTTGAGTCTCCCATTGAGCTAGATCCCACTTTGGGCTGATTGCTGGACCTTCTTTTCCTCAGGGTCCTCTCCATTTCAGTCCCTGAAGTTCTTTCAGACAGAAACAATTATGGGTCAGAGTTTTGGCTGTGAGATAGCAACCCATCCCTCACTTGATGTCTTGTCTTTCTGCTGAAGTTAGGCTCTATAAATTTCCTCACCCCCAATGTAGGGAATTTCATCTAAGGTCCCCCTCTTTGAGTCCTGAGAGTTTCTGAACTCTTAGGTCTCTGATACGTTCTGGAGGCTCCCCCAACCTCCTACCTCTCAAGGTTACCTGTTTCCATTCTCTCTGCTGGCCCTCAGGGATTTCAGTCCTTTTTCCAGAACCAATACCCAATCATGTTCCCCTCTTTGACCCCTATCCCCCTTCCTTCCCATCTGCCTCCCTCCCCCATTGTGGTTGTTTTCTTCCTTCCAAGTGGGATGGAGGCATCCTCAATTGGGCCCTTTATCTTGTTGAGCATTTTGAGTCCTGTGGTCTGTATCTTGGGTATTCTGCACTTTTTGGGAGGAGCTACTATCCACTTATTAGTGAGTACAAACCATGCATGTCCTTTTGGGTCTGAGTTACCTCACTCTGAATACTTTCTAGTTTCATCAATTTGCCTGAAAAACTCAGGATGTCCTCTTTCTTAATAACTAAATAGGATTCCATTGTGTAAATAAACATTAAAATACACATTTTTCTGTATCTTCATGGGACATCTGAGTTGTTTCTCGCTTCTGGCTATCACAAATGAGGCCACTATGAACATAGTGAAACCCTGTGGCATTGTGGGGCATCTTTTGGGCTATATTCCCAAGATTGGTATAGCTGGGTCTTTAAGTAAATCTATTTCTAATTTTTCTAGGAAGTCCATTTTGATTTTTAGACTGGCCGTACCAGTTTGCAAACCCACCAGCAATGGAGGAGTGTTCTTCTTTCTTCCCATCCTCTCCAACATGTGTTGTCACCTGAAAATTTGATCTTAGCCATTGTGATTGATAGAAGGTGTAATTTCAGGGTTGTTCTGATTTGCATTTCTCTGATCATTAAGGACTTTGAACATTTCTTTAGGTTCTTCTCAGCCATTCAAGATTCCTCAGTTGTGAATTATCAGTTTAATTCTATACCCCAATTTTTGATTGGGTTATTTGGTTGTTTTGGTGATTAATTTCTTGAGTTCTTTATAAATTTTGTGTATTAGCCCTCTACTGGATGTGGGGTTAGTGAATATTTTTTTCCTAATCTATACATACTGATATGTCTTATTGACAATGTTCTTTACCTTGCAGAAGCTTTTGAGTTTCATGGGGTTGCATTTATCAATTCTTGATCGTAGAGAATGAACCATTGGAGTTATGTTGAGGAAATTTCCCCCTGTGCCAATGAGTTCAAGGGTCTTTACCACTTTCTCTTTTATTTAATTCAGTGTATCTGGTTTTATGTTGAGGTCCTTTATCCACTTAAACATGAGCTTTGTACAATGTGACAAATATTTTAATTTTTCTACATACAGACAGCCAGTATGGCTTTCTTTTCTCCATTATATATTTTTGGCTTCTCTGTCAAACATCAAGTGCCCTTAAGTGTGTGGTTTTCTTTCTGGTTCTTCAATTCTATTCCATTGATCAATGTGTATGTCTCTGTACCAGCACCATGCAGTTTTTATCACTATTGCTCTGTAGTAAAGCTTGAAGGCAGAAATGGTGATTCTTCCAGTGTTCTCTTATTTTTAAGAATGGTTTTTCTATTCTGGGGGAGAGGTTGCCTTTTCAGATGAATGTGAGAATTGCTTTTTCCATGACTTTGAAGAAATGTGTTGGGATGTTGATGGGGATTGCATTGAATCTATAGATTACCTTTGGTAGGATGGCCATTTTTACTGTTAACTCTGCCAATCCATGAGCATGGGAGATCTCTCCATTTCTGAGATCTTCTTTGATTTCTTTCTTTCTTTCTTGGGTAGAGTATTCTCTGCAGGAAAGCTCTCTTCTTGCAGGGAAGGTACCCAGATATCTGGTGTTCGAACTGGACTCCTAGCAGAAGTTGTGTTCCACTCACTAGAGGTCTTAGGATCCCATGGGGAATCCTCTGTGGGCCCTTGCGGGTGTCAGGCGACTCTGCTGACAAGGAAGCCATAGAGGAGAAAGTGGGGAAAAGCCTTGAAGATATGGACACAGGGGAAAAATTCCTGAACAGAACAGCAATGGCATGTGCTGTAAGATCGAGAATTGACAAATGGGACCTAATGAAATTCCAAAGTTTCTGCAAGGCAAAAGACACTGTCAATAAGACAAAAAGACCACCAACAGATTGGGAAAGGATCTTTACCTATCCTAAAACAGATAGGGGACTAATATCCTGCTACGCTCTCTGGTCGAGTCAACTGGACAAGCCGAGAGGCTTAAAAGTCACTCATGAGGCAAAAGAGTTTCAAGGAAGCTCTCCTCCTGGAGTCTAGCGCTCCCTACCCATACAGTAATTTTTCATTCCCGCGTTCCATTCCCGCGTTAGTCTAGTGTATGGATCCAATCCACGTGCTCTCTTTCATTTATTTTCCTATCATAAGTGCCTTTTAAGATTGAATTCTGACATAGCTAAAGCCATCTGCCAGTGTTCCAACAGTCCTAGTTCGTCCTTAGCAAGACCTTGGGCTTGGAATTCAGTATTGCCCCTGGTATTACACTATCTCTTTGAGTAAAAGTTAGGTCACTGCCCTTCACAGGAATTTACCATCACTAAGGAAGAAAGAAGTTTCTGACCGTAGGAGAAACCAGAATAGATATTTAGAATTATAGCTGAGTTACACCTATATACAGGAATTTACAATGGTTTAGGAAGTAGATCCAGCTGTGCTTTTAGAGTATTACATTATTCATGAGATGGTTAGCTAGAACGGAACTCCCTAGTTAGAACCATGACTTGGGTGTGAAAGCCTTTGCCCTAGGAGTGAAAAGTTCTCACACCTGGCTTCTAAGACTATAGCTGACCTTAGATAGGGCTGACTCTGTCTCAGTTATTTTATTGCCCAGTTCCTGCCAATCTTTGCGTTTTCATTTCCTCTGTTCTGTGTAAGAGTCATTAAGCATCCGGTTACCTTATTTGTACCTTGTGGGTATGTCACCCAACTACCTTGTTGTCTTCTGCATAAAAAGTCTGATGTTCGATTTGAAAAATTACATTCAGATTCCACACAAACTCTCCTGCATGTGTGTCTGTCTGTCATTCATCCACGCTTTGCCCACCCGCATCGAGAGACCCCGTTCCACGCAGACACAGGGACCCAGAAGGTCTGCGGCAATATCCAACATATATAAAGAACTCAAGAAGGTGGACTTCAGAAAATCGAACAACCCCATTAAAAAATGGGGCTCAGAACTGAACAAAGAATTCTCACCTGAGGAATACCGAATGGCAGAGAAGCACCTGAAAAAATGTTCGACATCCTTAATCATCAGGGAAATGCAAATCAAAACAACCCTGAGATTCCACCTCACACCAGTCAGAATGTCTAAGATCAAAAATTCAGGTGACAGCAGATGCTGGCGTGGATGTGGAGAAAGAGGAACACTCCTCCATTGTTGGTGGGACTGCAGGCTTGTACAAATACTCTGGAAATCAGTCTGGCGGTTCCTCAGAAAATTGGACATAGTACTACCGGAGGATCCAGCAATACCTCTCCTGGGCATATATCCAGAAGATGCCCCAACTGGTAAGAAGGAAACATGCTCCACTATCTTCATAGCAGCCTTATTTATAATAGCCAGAAGCTGGAAAGAACCCAGATGCCCCTCAACAGAGGAATGGATACAGAAAATGTGGTACATCTACACAATGGAGTACTACTCAGCTATTAAAAAGAATGAATTTATGAAATTCCTAGCCAAATGGATGGACCTGGAGGGCATCATGCTGAGTGAGGTAACACATTCACAAAGGAACTCACACAATATGTACTCACTGATAAGTGGATATTAGCCCCAAACCTAGGATTCCCAAGATATAAGGTACAATTTGCTAAACACATGAAACTCAAGAAGAATGAAGACTGAAGTGTGGACACTATGCCCCTCCTTAGAAGTGGGAACAAAACACCCATGGAAGGAGTTACAGAGACAAAGTTTGGAGCTGAGATGAAAGGATGGACCATGTAGAGACTGCCATATCCAGGGATCCACCCCATAATCAGCATCCAAACGCTGACACCATTGCATACCCTAGCAAGATTTTATCGAAAGGACCCAGATGTAGCTATCTCTTGTGAGACTATACCGGGGCCTAGCAAATACAGAAGTGGATGCTCACAGTCAGCTAATGGATGGATCACAGGGCTCCCAATGGAGGAGCTAGAGAAAGAACCCAAGGAGCTAAAGGGATCTGCAACCCTATAGGTGGAACAACATTATGAACTAACCAGTACCCCGGAGCTCTTGACTCTAGCTGCATATGTATCAAAAGATGGCCTAGTCGGCCATCACTGGAAAGAGAGGCCCATTGGACACGCAAACTTTGTATGCCCCAGAACAGGGGAACGCCAGGGCCAAAAAGGGGGAGTGGGTGGGTAGGGGAGTGGGGGTGTGTGGGTATGGGGGACTTTTGGTATAGCATTGGAAATGTAAATGAGCTAAATACCTAATAAACAATGGAAAAAAAAAAGAAAGACTTGAATTTATTGTCATACAGGTCTTTCACTTGTTTGGTTAGAGTTCCCACAAGATATTATATATTAGTTGTGGCTATTGTGAAGGGGCTTGTTTCCCTAATTTGTTTCTCAGCCTGTTTATTGTTTGTATAAAGGGAGGCTGATTTATTTGAGTTAGTTTTATATCCAGCCATTTTGCTGAAGTTGTTTATCAGCTGGAGAACTTCTCTTGTAGAATTTTGGGGTCACTTATGTATACTGTTATATCATCTGCAAATAGTGATACCTTTATTTCCTCTTTACCAATTTTTATCCCCTGGATCTCTTTTTTTTTTTTTTTTGTCTTATTGTTCTAGCTAACATTTTGAGTACTATATTCAATAGACATGGGGAGAGTGGGCACCCTGTTTGTCCCCAATTTTAGTCCATTGCTTCAAGTATGTCTCCATTTAATGTGATATTGGCTGTTGGTTTGCAGTAAATTGCCTTTATTATGCTTTTATTATGTTTAGTTATGGGCCTTGGTTTCCTGATCTCTGCAATACTTTTAACATGAAGGGGTGTTTTACTATGTCAAATGCTTTTTCTGCTTCTAAGGAGATGATCATGTGATATTTTTCTTTGAGTTTGTTTACATAGTGGATTATGTTAATGGATTTTTATATATTAAATCAACCTTGCATTCCTGGGATGGAGCCTACTTGATTGTGATGAATGATGGTTTTGAAGTGTTCTCGGATTCAATTTTAAAGAATTACATTGAGAATTTTTGCATTGATATTCATAAGCGAGATTGGTCGATAGTTCTCTCTTTTTGTTGTGTCCTCGTGTGGTTTAGGTATCAGAGTTATTGTGGCTTCATGGAATGAATTAGATAGTGTTCCTTCTGTTTCTATTTCATGGAATATATTGAGGAATATTAGTATCAGGCATTCTTTGAAGATTTAGATGAATTTGACAATAAATCCATTTGACAATTGACTTTTTTTTTTTAATGACTTCTTCTATTTCCTTACAGAATATGGGCCTGTTTAGATAGTTTATCTGCTCTTGATTTAAATTTGATATGTGGTATCTGGCTAGGAAACTGTCCATTTCATCTAGATTATCCAGTACTGCTGAGTATAGGCTTTTGTTGTAGGATTTGATGATTTTTTTTTAATTTCCTCCATTTCTGTAGTCACATCTCTCTTTTCATTTCTGATTTTGTTAATTTGGATACTGCCCCTCAGCCCTTTAGTTAGTTTGGCTAGGGGTTCATCTATCTTGTTGATCCTCCAGAAGAAGCAGCTTTTGGTTTTGCTGATTCTTTGTATTGTTTTCTTGTTTGTATATGGTTGATTTCAGTGCTGAGTTTGACTATTTGCTACTGTCTCCTCCTCTTGAGTGTGTTTTCTTCTTTTTGTTCTAGAGCTCTCAAATGTGCTGTTGATTTGCTAGTGTAAGATCTGTCCAGTGTCTTTACCGTGGTTCTTAGTGCTATGAATTTCCATCTTAGTACAGCTTTCATTGAGTCCCATAAGTTATGGTATAATCTGTCATTGTTTTCATTAAATTCCAGAAAGTCTTTAATTTCTTTCTCTATTTTTTCCTTGACCATGTTATCATTGAGTTGAGAGTTGTTCAGCTTCCATGTGTATGAGTGTTTTCTGTAGGTTTTGCTGTTATTAAATACTAGTCTTGGGCCATGATTATCTGATAGAATGCATGGTATTATTTCAATCTTCTTGTATGTTTTGATTCTACCATTTTCTTGGAAAACCGTTTTCCATCCTTTGACTCTGAGATAGTGTCTGTGTTTGTTATTGAAGTGTGTTTGTTGTATGCATCAAAATGCTGGATCTTGTTTACCTATCTGGTATTTTATGTTATGTCTTTTTATGGGTGAGTTCAATCCATTATTATTGAGAGATATTAAAGACAGATTACTGTTGGTTCCTGATGTTTGTTTTTGTAGGTGGCTTTATGTGTTTGTGGTTCTCTCCTTTTGGCTTTGTTTTGAGATGCTTAATATCTTGTCTTTGGTGTACGTACCTTCCTTGTGTTGGAGTTTTCCTTCAAGAATCCTCTGTAGTGCTGGATTGGTAGATACTGCTTGAATTTTTTTCCCTGGATTGTTTTGTTTTCTCCATCTATGTTTATTGAGAGTTTTGCTGGGTATAGTAGCCTGGGCTGGCATTTGTGTTCTCTTAGAATCTGCAAGATCTCTGACCAGCCTCTTCTGGTTTCATTATCTGTTGTAATTTTGTATGTTACTTGGCCTTTTTTCTTTGCAGCATTTTATATTCCTTCTTCTGTGCATTTAATGGTTTGATAAATATGTGATGGAAGATTTTCTTTTCTGGTCTTATTTATTTGGTGTTCGATATGTCTCTTGTACCTTTATGATCATCTCTTCCTTTTGGTTGGGGGAAGTTTTCTTCTATGATTTTGTTGAAGACATTTTCAGGTCCTTTGAGCTGGGAATCTTCATTCTCATTCTCTATTTCATTTCCTCTTAGACTTGGCCTTTTCATTGTGTCCTGAATTTCCTGGATGCTTTGGCTTATGAGATTCTATGTTTTGAGTTTTCTTTGACAGTTTTGTCAATCTCTTCTAAGGTATGTTCTACACCTGGAATTCTCTCTTCTATCTCTTGTCTTCTGTTGATGATACTTACATCTGTAATTTCTGACCTTTCTCCTATGTTTGCTATTTTCAGTTTTGCCTCCATTTGTGCTTTCTTTATTGTTTTTACTTCCACTTTTAGGTCTTAGAGTGCTATATTCAATTTCTTCATTTATTTGCCTGTGTTTTCCTGTATTTCCTTCAGTGAGCTATTGATATTCTCCTTAAAGGACTCTATTATCTTTATGAGATAGCATTTTAGGACAGATTCCTGATTTTCAGGTGTGTTGCTGTGGTAGGAGAAGTGGGTTCTGATGATTCCCATGACTTTTGGCTTCTGTTGCTTATGGTCTTGGGCTTGCCTTTCACCCTCTTGATATCCCTGTTATTTGTTGGCCTGGGTGCCTCTCTGAAGTCTGCCTCTTTTGTCCCTGGGTTGCTTCAGGTCTCCTGGTAGGCTTGCTGCCCTGGCTGTATCAGACCACCTGTGGTGCCTTCCAATTGGGGGCTCTTCACAGGGACAGAGAAGCTGCTGATCTGTTTCCCTGGCAGCAGTAGATCATCTGGGAGGCCTTCAGACTATTGGATCTTCAGTGGAACAGTCAAGCTATTGTCCAACTGCATTGAGTGCAGCAGATCCTCAACTTCTCTGAGTGTAGAGGGTCCTTAATTTCTCAACTGCTCTGAGTGTAGCAGGTCCTCTTAGGTGGTTGGGGATATGGTCTTCACAGGAGTCTATCCCAGCAGCAAGGACTGGACAGAAGGGCCCTCATTATGGTTTTTAAATTTAGTGTGAATTTCTCCCTCTTTTCAGTTGCTAAATATCCTTAGATGGTCTATTTTTTTTCTAGATATTAGTGATTAAGTGGTGTTAACATTTTTGCTTCTGTAAGCTTGTTGTTATAACACCTGCCATATATACTCTGTTTCATACAACCAAATTCCATGTCTGTGATTATGTCACCTCTTTGCTTTCCTATTCTAAGCACCTTGCTGTGGAAGAATCTTTACTACAATGATGGATGTGCTTTTTAAACTACAAACCATAAAATCCAGAGCTCTCACCATATTACCTTACTGATTGGCTTTTACACTACAGGCAACTATCTGTCTACCTTATTAAAAACATAGGCCAAACAACCCACAATGATGGACCGCCACCTTGCCCAAAGTCTTCTGAAATTTCTTAAACTAGTCAATCCTAAGAGTGTTTTCCCAGTCCATTTACATGGAAAGTGCCACACTCTTGCCTACAGTTCTTCCCTCTGGTTTATGATCAGCTCCAGTGCTTTCCAGTGATTTTCCCTGGTGTACTGGGCTCTTATTCTGTGGAGCTGTCAGTTATAGAATCTAAAAGATAATCATCTGTGATGTGTTGCCCTTACTATACTTCTTATTTTATATGCATTAAAAGGATTTTGAAGAACATGGCTAGGGGAGCAGAGTTTACCATCTGTGATGACCATCTCAGGTATCTATATTGTGATTGTCATGACATGGCTAGTTTTTTGGCAGACACCAGTTTCATCCTATTCTCAGAAGAAAACTGTTGTCTCTACATCTTTCCAGTCATCAATTGACTTTTGTAGTCATTCAAGTGGTCAGTCTTTCTTATCTATGGAAACACAGCTGTTCAAGTTCCAAACTGGAAACTACCTATTTGCAGAACTATCTCGCTGGTCTTAGCAGTTGTCTGTTTTTCCTAGACCATTGTACAGACACATTCCCTGAAGGTCTTCATTGGTTTTCCCAGAACCTCCAAAGATCTTTATAGACATTTGGTTTTGACCAAGTAAAATAATTTAGGATTGTGAGAAAAGAGAGTCATTAGATAAAAGGTTTGTGTCTGTATTAGCCAAGATTAATGAGAGGAACAGAACAAAAGGATGAACATACACAATGAATGTTTTATTATATTACCTTCTATGATACCATATGGTGGTCCGAGGAGGACTGTTTTTACTCTGGAGCAGTTGAGAACCTAGTACCTGGTCAATTCATGGTCTTGGATATCTCAGCATTCCCAGACAGACCTTTTAGACCTCCTAGAGAGACACTTGCCTTTAATTCATATTCTGAATCCTCCCCTACCCGCCGCAAACTGGGTCTGGGTATCAGTGAAGACATGCAGAAGTAGAGGCAGCAGCATTGTGATCTGGGAACTGGGGCAGTGAAGTGAAAAGTAAAACTACTTTCTCTCTGTGATTTTTCTTTTTGTGTCTGTCACCTGAATGTGTCACTGATATTCAGGGTGTATCTACTGACAACAAATAACCTGATCAAAAAATTCATCATTGGTATGACAAGCAGTTTATCTCTGACCTGACTGTCTCTACATCCAATCAAGTTGAAATGAAGAGAAACTATTATAAAGCCTATTTAGATATAGTCTATAAACCCACACCAACCCCACCCCCTTGTCCTTGTTCATAAATATTATGCATTTCTTGTTGTTATTTTCTTGTTATTATTGTGAAAACAGACTTATAATTTTCAAATAAGTGATTGTTATAAATACAAGAATAGTATTAAACACATAGTAGTAAAAGAAAAAGCATGTAAAGGACTAATGAAGTGAAATTGAATTTCTATTGTAGTGGTGACTACAGGAATCTGATAACCTTTATTATGGTGATCTTTCCTCATTGAGTTTTTCTTTTAGAATATATTTTGAATGACATTTATATTGTTAGAATTTTAGTTTCTTATTTCTCATATTTTCTTTGCATAATTACCACTTGCACTTTGATACAGTGCTATTTACACAGTTTTTCTCAATAATTTTGAACTCAGTATGCCACCATGGTATGCCATGTGACAAACTGCATGTCACTAGTTGTAGTTAGAAATCAATTTCAAAGTTTATAATTACTATATTCCCATTGGACAGAACATGCCCACTGCCCTACAGGTGACAAAATCTGATAATTGTCCTTGGAAGGGACTTATGATTGGTCTTCCCCTTTAATGTTTCTTCCAATGAGATTTATGCAGTGTGTCCAGTGTGTCTTAGGAATAACTGTTTCTGGAATCCCCAAATTGGCTGTCTTACCTTGCTTTTGTGTTAATGTTAGTAAACCAGTATTATTCTGACCTATTCTTATGCTCCTTTAGCACATGCTTGCAATTCTATCATTAAAAATATCTTCAAATGGAGAGAAATACCAAAGTGACAAAAAGAGAAAGTTTTTTGATAATGTATTTTGACTATAAAAGTGTAAAGGTAATTGCCTACACATGCAGAGCCTTAGATGTAATAGCTCATATAGTTAATTTGTGAAGTGTGAACTATTATCACTGTCAATATATATTTTTAATAAGAAGGACTGGGGATGCAGCTCAATCCTAGATCATTTCTCTTCCATGTACAAGTTCCTAGGTTTTAGGTTTCATTTTCAGCATAAAAAATAAAATTAATCCCCAGATCAAAGTCAACCCTTTCCAAACTTCTCCATGCAAATTAGGACATGGAGACAGAGAAAGTCTGTGTGATGTGACTAAACCTTTTGCAGACAGTAAGTAACACAACTTGGATTTGAACCTCATTAAGTGTCTCCAGAGTCTAAGCTCCTAATTCCTCTGCCATATGGTCTGTAATAATTGGATTTGCTCATACAAGGAGTCTTTCTGAATGTAGCAAGCCATTCCTGTTATCTTAGTATTTTAAGACAGAGGGAGTAAGATTTGCAGACAAATGAATCAGGAGTTTAAGGTCTTCCTTGGCTACATAGTGAGTTTGCGGCTAGCCTGAGATACACTAGTCATGAACCCTTGTCAAAAAGAAGGAGGAGGAGGAGGAGGACGAGGACGAGGAGGACGAGGATGAGGACGAGGACAAGGAGAAAGAAAGAAAGAAAGAAAGAGAGAGAGAGAGAGAGAGAGAGAGAGAGAGAGAGAGAGAGAGAAAGAAAGAAAGAAAGAAAGAAAGAAAGAAAGAAAAATATGATCATATTTTTTACATTTCAGTTTTTGCTAAATATATAATTTAATATATTTATTATTAAAATGAAAATCAGAGAATATAAGTTCTTTGAGAATTTATAATCTGAATGTTTTACAGTGAAGAATCTTGTTTTTATCATTTTCCCTATAACTTTATTTTGGGGGCTAAAGATAACTTGGTTTCAATTTTGGATTTTCTGATTTATGGTGTGCATGTGTGTCTGTGTGTTTCTCTGTGTGTGTTTCTTTTGCTTTATTTATTTATTTTTGCCTCATTGAACTTCTTTTTTTTTTAATTAGATATTTTCTTCATTTACATTTCAAATGCTATCCGGAAAGTCCCCTCTTCTTGAACTTCTAAGGAGAGAGCAAGCAGAGTATCAAGTAGAATGGGAGAAGATCTGGGGGAGAGATGAGGGAGGTAAAATTGTGATCAGGATATATTTTATGAAAAATATGTTTTTAATTAAAACAAGAGATAACTATGAGGACAATTTTGTCAAGAAAAATCTTTGGATCTTGGTATGAGATTTAAAGAAATAACTTGCATATAAACATTAAAGTTCCTGGGCTGGGAACTTGGCTCTGTACATAAATCACATGTCATGCAAATGTGATGACTGGTGTTTGGATCTTTACAATCTGTGTAAAAAGCCAGGCAGGCAATGCAATTGTCCTTAGGAAGCAGAGAAAGATGGGCCAAAGATCAACCAGTAGTTCCAGTTCCAGGAACAGTGAGAGGCTCCACCTTAGTGTGATGAAAGTTAGAGTCCATAGAAGGGAGGAATTCTTTGAGAACCACATACCAATGTCTGGTCTGTTTCCAGGGCCATTCTGGGTTCCATATGTGTTAGTGATAGCAGATTTTACTTCAGAACAAGAGTTCTATGACTCACAAAATGATATTCTGTTTAATGATAAACTAAGAAAACTACTTTTGTGCAAGTTTGAATAGTTACATACCTTTAACAGTATTTCAATTAACCAGACTATTTTTCATGGTATAGCTTTTAATTAACTAAAAATATAAGGTAGCTTTCCCCTTTCTTCCAAAATTGCAAACACTGTAGTTTTAAGGACAATCTGATCTAGTTGGATGCTCATTACCTTCAGTATCTGATTTAGGCATTTTGACCTTTATCTAGTGGACACTTAGGACTCCAGTTTATTCTTCATGTTCCTTCCCCTACCTTCAGTAATTATTTTCTATTATATTCTTCAGAAAGTGAGATGCTACTTTGTTTGCGGAATCCATCTTTCTGCACTTATGATCTGGCTAGTTTCTTTCACTGCCACTTGAGTTCATTCACAAAGGCACCGTGGAGTTACAAAGCTCCAGATCAGCTCTCATGTATCTATCTGTGTCCTGTTTCCACCATGCTATCTTGGGCACATACTTTGTGCATCCTAAACTGAACAATCTAAAGTGTGGACTCACTACTAGCCCAACACTCTTCCTGAGTTTTCTTTATTTTCTCTTGCTGGCAACACTGCACAGTGATCTAAATTCAAAACCTTGACTTTATCTTTTGTCCTTCTTAGTTACTTAGAGTTCATCTCCTAACTCCCCACTGGCAATCATAATGCATACGAAAGGCCATCATCGTCTTGAAATAGACTCTGTTGGCTCGAGTCCTAGTCATCTGTCCTCTTACAGAAACAAGGAACTTTACATGTGATCCCCAAGAACAGTGATTTTATCTACAGTCCACCCATCCTAGCTATTATTTGAGTGTTTTATTCTTAAAACACACTTAATTTTCATGTGTTTAGGAAATTGTATCTTTTATCTTGGGTATCCTAGGTTTTGGGCTAATATCCACTTATCAGTGAGTACATATTGTGTGAGTTCCTTTGTGAATGTGTTACCTCACTCAGGATGATGCCCTCCAGGTCCATCCATTTGGCTAGGAATTTCATAAATTCATTGTTTTTAATAGCTGAGTAGTACTCCATTGTGTAGATGTACCACATTTTCTGTATCCATTCCTCTGTTGAGGGGCATCTAGGTTCTTTCCAGCTTCTGGCTATTATAAATAAGGCTGCTATGAAGATAGTGGAGCATGTTTCCTTCTTACCAGTTGGGGCATCTTCTGGATATATGCCCAGGAGAGGTATTGCTGGATCCTCCGGTAGTACTATGTCCAATTTTCTGATTTCCAGAGTGGTTGTACAAGTGGACACTATGCCCCTCCTTAGAAGTGGGAACAAAACACCCATGGAAGGAGTTACAGAGACAAAGTTTGGAGCTGAGATGAAAGGATGGACCATGTAGAGACTGCCATATCCAGGGATCCACCCCATAATCAGCATCCAAACACTGACACCATTGCATACACTAGCAAGATTTTATTGAAAGGACCCAGATGTAGCTGTCTCTTGTGAGACTATGCCAGGGCCTAGCAAACACAGAAGTGGATGCTCACAATCAGCTAATGGATGGATCACAGGGCTCCCAATGGAGGAGCTAGAGAAAGTACCCAAGGAGCTAAAGGGATCTGCAACCTTATAGGTGGAACAACATTATGAATTAACCAGTACCCCGGAGCTCTTGACTCTAGCTGCATATGTATCAAAAGATGACCTAGTCGGCCATCACTGGAAAGAGAGGCCCATTGGACACGCAAACTGTATATGCACCAGTACAGGGGAACGCCAGGGCCAAAAAGGGGAAGTGGTTGGGTAGGGGAGTGGGGGTGTGTGGGTATGGGGGACTTTTGTTATAGCATTGGAAATGTAAATG